>NC_049986.1:22109781-22128966 GCF_000003815.2 Branchiostoma floridae | reverse complement strand
ATTATCTGGTGATTTAATAACTGGAGGATAAGACTGTACAAAATGCTGTGATTTCTTTGATAATTGAAACGATTGTGCATTGGGATGACTTTAAGGTAATTATAGTAAACTCAAACGTGCAATGTCATTTATGTAACGTCTTGTGTCAGTCTGTTAATGTCCCCCTGCATGTTTGGTCAGTAATGACCCACGAGACCTACGGGATACATGTTACTTTCTTTTATCTCAGAATAAAGAATGATTTTACTACAGAAAAGCATGATCCTCCAAATGGCCTGTGAAACTCTAACCGCACATGCACCCACCCAGCTGTAATTTATGCCCCTAGTACAGTGACCTTGAAACGTGAAGAACAATTCCAAGTTTCCAAACAAGGCCTGAGCGGTGTTTATTTCTCGCCCCGTCTGGTATAACCCCCGGAATGATGAAAGCATCGATCGGGCGGGTAAACCGCGTAGAGCCTGTCCCTGGGAAAATTGGATTTGCAGCCATCTATCTCATCTCAACTGTAGCGAGGACGGGCCAGTGGTTAAAATCAAATCAGCGGAGGGTGGGTTGATGTGTGGGGGAATCTATCTTGCTTGGGCTGGTCTTGTGTTGGGTTAGGATCAGGCTGTTTTGCAGATAACAATATATTGCATTGACATGTTTGGACTGCTAGTTGGATGGCAATGTTGTAGGAATTATACTTAGGATGTTTGTAATATAGCAGCAGAATAAATTCTATAGATAATAGAGAATTGTAGAATTTATACAATGTCATGCAGTTGCTGGACTTATTTTGTATTATGTATTGCTCTACAGCCTCTACCTAGATACGCAACCTTCACTCACTTCATCAACAAAAAATTGTACTGTTGTTACTCCAACCACTTTTGGGTTGATAACTTTATTATCTTAAATGTCAAGATTTATTACAAAGTCCCAACATACATGTAGGCCAGAAAAAATATAATAGCAAGTAAAACATCAAATTCAAAAGGACAGCAGTACTGATCATGATCTAAGTAAGACTGCAGGAGAAATTTAATCAGTTGTCAAAATTGGTTATTACATTGTGAATCTATCTTTCACACTGGTAGTTTCCTTCACAAACTGGTAGCCTGGAAAAATGTGAAAACCAGACCTAAAGCCTGATCTTCATGATATCTCAAGGAACAGTGGACCATGGGTCCTATTTTTCTTGGACTGTATATAAAGTGCAAAGTTACCCTTTATGGTAGTGTGCATGCTGGGTGAGCGACACAGCTGGAATCAAACTTTTCAATACAGCTTACAATGTTACATACCAGCGAAATGGTATGTCACCCCGTAAGGGGCGGTATAACCCCGTTGTGTGTTAACATGTGCAAACATGTGTGATCACTTCGACCAATGATGATGATGATGATAGTTCCGCAGGGCCGCTAACCATTGGGCTACTCACGCTACTGCACTGCAGCTATGGCATGTACATGTGTTTACACTAGTGGTGGGTTAGGTGTTGAGTACAGTCAGGCATGGCTGACAGAAAAGTCCAGAACACATGGAGAGTTTATCGCTGAGGTCGGCTGTTTGGGATGGTTGGTTGAAGGTTTGCGGACTGAAATGTTACCAAAGAGATCTCTCTCAGTACTGGTGATATGGTACAATTTGTTTAGATTGTTAGATAAAGACATTGTATGTACATATTGAAAAACATTCCATGGACTGAAATGTTAGCTAAGGGGTTACTCTCAGTACTGGCGATATCAGTGTTAAGATTGTTGGTCGTAGTGAGTGATATTCTGTGGATTGAACATTCCAACAAAATGATCTTCCAGTGACGGAAATGTTGCAGAGAGTTACTGATAGTGAATAGGGAGAGAAGGGTGCCTGTTTGGCATTCCTAGCCAGTGTTAGTTAAGGGATTTGTCTTTGACAGAAAAGCTGATAACAAATCCCGTGATGAAAGGAAAGCTGGTTGTTTGACCTTGTACTACAATTTGTAGGTTATGTTGAATGTGAAAGACATTCAGTACTACAGGCAGTCATGATAAAAGGTTTTTAAGATCATCTCATTTTCCTAGAAGCAGTAACATGCATTGGCATAATACCGGTAGTAAGACTTATACCGGTAGATTAAAAATACTGGAACTTAAAGAGATCTACACATGCAACAATAGTTATTTCTGAGCTGTGCACACTTCAGACATCTAGGTGTCCAATACATCATTTACAAAGCATCGATAACAATGCATTCGAAGACAACAAGGCCAAAAGTTTTCAGTATCTTTTTCGGGCTAGGCAGCTCGTCGTGGGACGAACACACTGTCACATTCATTGCCAAATTTATAGATCATAATTACACATGCTCACGGCACAAGACGAACATGATTTCAACACAATCTTGAATTTCTGTTGGTGACCTACAACTCATGTACATGTAAAAGTGTGAAGAACCGTTGCATAATAGCCCGGATCTACGACTGAATGGGCAAAATTGAACGTACGCAGCCATTTTCCCGCCATTTTTATATCTACGCTAGCAGTGAAGTGTTACGTCATAGCGGTTGTGACGGACAGAAGTTAAATGAAAATTCTTGACAGTATACGTCCGTTTTCTCATGACATTTTGTATGCTCATGCAGGTTTATGTTTTATGCATTTACTGACAGAAAAGGAAGGAACATCAGAGGATGTATAAATGTACATAGCGGCAGTTAATTGTGCCGTGTTTCTTCCTACCGGTATTTTGTACCCCCTCCCAACCACGCGCCCGTTCGCCGTGTAATTCCGCGGCGTGTTACAATTTCAATATTACGCTTTTAGCAGGACAAGAGTGGCAGAAAAGTTACACAGAAGAAGTGGCAAGGGTAACCTATAACTGTTACAGCAACATGTAACTGGAGAAAATGATGCGTTGACAATTTGTCAAATCAGTATGGCTAGAGAAATCGTCGTAAACGTACCGGTATTATGATAATAGATGTTACTAGCTGTTGTTGTTTTGCACATGTTAACATGATGTACATTTGTCCTTTGTCTGCTGTTGGAGTTTACCTTTATCTGGAACTTGAAGAAATGGTTAACGCTGAATTCAGGAGAGTATTCTACTTATTACTTGTTGAATCAAGAAAGGCAATTAATAAATGTAAAATTTGGTCTGCTGATCATGCAAATTCTAAACATAGCACAGTTACGTTACATGCATCTATGCAGTTGTATTTTGTTGATTTGATATATAGAGCTTATAAATTAAGGTTGGCAATGTTGTATATTGAACTTAATGTTTAGAAGTATAATGTATGTTGATGGGGTATGCATGCATGGGGTGGGGTGTGTCTCGAGAATGGTAGAACTCTATCACTTACTGTTAAATGAAGAAAGGTAATTACAAAAAATCTGGTCGCCTCCCTACAAATTTTGTGAAGAAGACTGATTCTCTACCAATTACTGGAAGTCATAATTAAATACGCTGCCTATGCCTTAGGGAAAGGGGGCATACAGACCTCCTGTGTTTACTGATGTCTTGAAATTTCCCTGAAGACTTTCAATTTTCCACCTGGGGTCTGATAATTATGATAGGGCGCAAAACATTGCTTGTACATGTTCTTCAACTTCTTGTTCTACTGTATTCTTATATTCTGAAGTTATCTTCCCCTCCAGAAAGGGGAGGGAGAAACACAAATAGCATGTCGAACATGGAAGCTCACGTGATTATTGTACAGTAGCATCTAATAATAGTATATAGACGTTCTTGCTTAATACTTTAAGTTTAACATTAAAGTTTAAGTAATTAACATTTTGTCTTGAAGTACTTAACCTGAATTGACCAAACATAACAGAATATCTCACAAGCCAGTCACTGTTTATAGAATCATAGCATATTCTGATGTTCAAAACGTACGTCATGGTTTTTAAAGCAACAACTGTCAAAACAACCTGGTTTATTTATCTAGTAACTGCTCTTCATTTTGTTTATTTATTAAATATCATTGGAACTTGTGCATGGCACAGAATCTGCTGATTATGCATTTTCTAAAGATAGCACAGTTGCGTATATGTTACATGCAACTAATAATGATAGATGCTTTAACAGTTGTAGTTTGTCAATTTGATACAGAGCTTATGAGATAAATTAAGGTTGTACATTAATTTTAATATGTAGAAGTATGTTGCTGGGGCCATCACTCACTCACTTTCACTATTTGGTTTAGCGTCCGTTGTTCCCTGTCTTGCAAGGGTTGGACGTTTCAGGAAGTCGTTTCGGTTTGATTGCTGCCCTCCATTTGTTTTTGTCAAGGATGTTGGCTTTTTTTGCAAGTCCAGTTTTCGTAATATCTTGATTCATTGTTATGCCATATCCAATTTCCTTAGTTCGTAGATACTATAATGTGAAGATGAAGCAAGAATAAAGATGGATGAAAGAAAAAAAATTTAACTGACATAAGTTGGTACTTAGCTAGAACAGTGCTTTGTGCACCAAGGTTGCCCCCCCCCCCCCCCGAGTCATGTTTTTATGTTGATCCTTAGCTTTGATGTTCTGAAATATGAGAGCCAGCATCTTAAATTGGTGTGGCCTGAAGAAAGGCATGATGACTACGTTGTTTATTGATTATGGTCTGACATCTGTGTTAGCCAGTGAAATAATATCCTTTACTTATGATCCATATTTTAAATATAGTGTAAATGCATTAAAGTTCGCGGTGGTTTTAATTTCGCGGTAACACCATCGGCTGCAATCTAATACCATTATAGAAAAATGTTCGCGGTGGTTTTAAGTTTGCGGTGAAGTGGTCGCCGCGAAAACCGCGAAAATTAATCAACCGCGAATATTTCTGCATTTACAATAGTACATGGAAATTCTAGATCTGTAGCTACAACTTAGGATCAGGAGAGGCATAAAAGAAGGAGAAGAAATGAAATAAGTCATTTATTATTGATACTAGATCTATAATTAGCAAAGTTTTAATCAAAATCAGATAGTATGCCATTTTTCATGAGAAAGTGCTTGTAAAATTTACATCTGACTTTCATGAAAATAAGAAACATTTTAGGTATTAATAGATAAGTTGTGTTCCTTATTAGACCATTGTACTTAATAAAACTCAAGGCATTGTATGTATTTATTATATTATAGATTTGCAAGTCATTGCCTGTCATTACTTAATCACATTGAAAAAAACTCTGATAAATCTAGACAAAAATTACATCATTAATCAATGATATTGGAAATAATCTTTTTCCAGTGACATGTAAAGCTGAACTCTACATCTCATAGCAAGCTGAAATCTAGGACTTTATCTTGCAAATGGTTACCAGGTTCTGGCATATAAAAAGAACGGGGTTATCTTGTTTTCTACATGTATGAGGGTTATAGAAGTCCATGTACTGTGCAAATGAGTGTTTTGTAGACTTTGATGCAAGAGATAAACAACATTTGCAAGGTACCCCGGCAACCCTTTCCGTTTCGTTACCGTAGCGACCCCCGTTTGATCAAGATGAACTAGAAGCTGACTAACTTGCTTGTCTTCTCTCTTCCCCCTCAGGCATCGTGACTTCATGAAAGATTGTCCGAGCGGCGCGCTACGGAAAGAGGTTCGTCTTTTATCTCTCTGCTTTCCTTTGAATATGACTCACATCAGTGACAAGTCACTGACAAGAAGGGAATATTTCTTTTGTAAACTTATAACACATAAAACATGTTCATGGTCTTGTAAGTATGTGTCAACTTTTAACCTTAATTGGCCTTCTTTTCTGATTCATACTTCATAGGCTTGCAACAGATCTGTGATCATAGATCCAGTTTATAGCAGGAGATATTAGTCATGCATACAGTAGTTAATGTAACATCTATAAAGGTATCAACTTACATTTCACATTACAAGTGTGTTCGTGACAATGTCTCGACTTGATTATCAACTTACGATGTTGTTACTTATCTTGGGATTTACTTTTCTTAGTGGTAATTTTATCACAGGTACTAAATAAAACGTGAAAAAAGAAAGTTTCAAAAGACTAGTAGAAGCAATATTACAATCTTTCTACAAAATTTGGACAACTCAAATAAAGTGGTAAAAGTATACAGGTGGTCACTAAAGACAGGGTTCTTTTTTAACCTTAATCTATTCATGATATTAGCATGATTACAAAATAGAACAACAGTGATTACATAACTGTCTATGTATGGGTAAGATTCTCTATTATTAAAATCAGTCCTTGTACAATTGTGCCTGCAGTCCACGTTTGAATTCCCTGGCTCTTAATGGCTTTGTGATATCGTTAAGACCTGTTCACACCTGCACTGCCGCATTAAATGGATTCACCTTACTCTGTGTTTGGGTATCCGGCATGTTAAATGGCTGAGCCAATCCATACAGATGTGATCAGAGAAAGCCATGTTAAAACATATGACCTTTGCTGTTAAGTGTTTGGTGATGTGCAGCTGTGCTAGTCCCAAATTTTTGGCTCAGGTTCTGGATATACAAAATGTATTTATAAGAATGACTGAGAGAATAAGTTGGGACAAAGATTTTAAAAATCTTGGCCTAAGGATTGTACTACAGAGATTAGACATGTTTTTTTTTTTACAATTTTAACTTTCAATATTTGTTTATGATCATTTAGAAGCAACTTTACTTGGGGTCTTGAGAAATATAAGAAATCTTAACTTTACAAGTTCCTGAACACAGCATAATATTGAGGAAATCATTGTTCCTTTAACTATAAAACCCAGGCTTTAACTTTGTTAGTTTAAATTGATAAGATTTTCCTATAATAGCAATTTCTTGTTTTCTCCTTCACATCTAAAGTAACCAGGACTACATTATTATCCCCTTAACACAGCCTTCACAGGAGGCATTAGTTATGCATACAGTAGTTTATGTAACATCTTACATTTAAACTGTCTGCACAAACACAGCCTTCACCTTAGTCTATAATAGGCACGCGAGTTTGTCATTTTCCATTCACCAACATTTGAAGTTACCCACTTGTGGAAAACCCATCAGGTCTTACATGTATAATCACTGACACTTGATTATCCTAGTGATGCACTTTCTGTGGCGGCGTTTCTGTTTTCATGCCTTTTTCACTCCCACACAGGCCAGGGTTATGTATGTAACTTGCAAGTCTGTGGCTGAAAATAACACCTTGGGATGGAAACAGTTTGTTGATTGTGACAGGTTGGACTGTCACAAGTATGCAAATTTGGTCATAACCCCTCAAAATTCTCCAATAGAGTAACTACACTTTGGTTTGAAGATAGAGACAGTTTTGTTAATTTAAACATTTGGACAGTCACAAATATGCAAATTAGGTCCCAAGTTATAGTAACTCTCAGATAAACTACATGTTGCAGAATATGCAGGCACTCCTGCCCACCAACAAGGTAATGATATGCGGTGCCTCACGCTTCCACTTTGACTGAAATTATGACGCCCGTATCACAACTATATCAGCCCCCTCCTCAGGTGACTGTACCCAGTGGATGTAGCCTTCAACAAAGAAGTCAGCGCATTTTTTTCGGCCCGGTCTGAGAGGTTAACAGGGTCAAAAAAGTTAAACCGAAGTCAGTCGTTATTATCAGCTAAATAGCGGCGGCGGCCAGTTCTGTCCGTCTCGCGCCGTTTTTGACGGTGTTTGAAATAGAACATGATCGAACAGGGGCGGGGCTCCGGAATCGGTCCATTACATAAACCAGCAAGATTTTCTCTTCAACATCCTTGCAAAAGCCGGATTACTTGAGACAAAATACTGTCATTTATGCTTGCATGCATCCAGCTTATTCATGCTTGCCCAGTCTTTTATCACCGTAAGCACAGGATGTTACAGATATGCAAATTAGGTTCCAACTCCTCAAACTCTCCTATAAACTACATAGTGTAGAATATTCCATAAACCAGCTACGATATCTCTTAACATCCTTACATTATATAAAGCCTTACTTGAAACAAAATAAATTTATGCTTGCAAGCATACAGCTTCTTCACGCTTGCCCAGTTTTTTATCACCCTAAGCACAGGATGTAACAGATATGCAAATTAGGTTCCAACTCCTCAAACTCTCCTATAATTTATCAAGTACACAATGTAGAATATTACTTAAATCTCTTTAACATCCTTACATAAGCCTTACTTGAAACAAAATAGATTTATGCTTGCAAGCACACAGCTTCTTCACTCTTGCCCTGTCTTTTATCACTGTGAGTGCAAGATGTTACAAATATGCAAATTAGGTCCCAACTCCTCAAACTCTCCTATAAACTACATAATGTAGATTACATAAACCAGCTAGGTTCTCTGTTTAACATCCTTACATAAGCCTTACTTGAAACAAAATAAATTTATGCTTGCAAGCATACAGCATCTTCATGCTTGCCCAGTCTTTTATCACCATGAGCACAGGATGTTACAAATATGCAAATTAGGTTCCAACTCCTCAAACTCTCCTATAAACTACACAATGTAGAATATTACATAAATCTCTTTAACATCCTTACATAAGCCTTACTTGAAACAAAATAGATTTATGCTTGCAAGCACACAGCTTCTTCACGCTTGCCCAGTTTTATATCAGCGTGAGCACAGGATGGAGTAAGCTGTGCGGTATCGATCGCAGACGGGGCGCGTTATTGGGGTTAAAGGAGTCGCCAATATTACTTGGCCGTGTCTGGGGAACAGTGTGAATCGTGATATGTCAACTGTGAAAACCTGGGGGTCTACACGGAATGCGCAGCTCAAAATAGCTTTTGCCTTGTGCTAGCAAAGCATTTTGATGGCCTTACAGTGATACGTCATGTACGTGTACATGTACTAAGGGCAACCTGATGTTATCAATTGTGGACATATGGTATCACATGGCCTGGTTCGATGCATGCAAAAACTGTGCTTAGCAATATTTTGATTTGTATGCAAACAAAAACTGCTATGAAATTTAGGTATTACACCGTGACTGTAATTCTTGTACTAGTTGTAGTCAAGCAAAAGCTATTCACATGCAAGCAAATGCTGTAGTCATGCATGTAAATCGTTATTGATGACGAAATGTTAAAATACTTACAGTAGTCCAAAAACAAATTTATTAATTACGTTGATGAAGGTTAGACATCAAGGTAATTAGGTACACAAGATAAAACAAGCAACATATAGATAGATATTTAATTAGATTTGCCAAAATCTATTCAGTTGCTTGGGGAACTGTTGTCTTGCGAAACTGATAGATTCATCCCCAGGATTTTAGTTCTTGCCAGAAACTTAAATGAGATTTGGGTCCAGGATTAGCTCTTCTTGAGCTGCGAGGATTATCTTGTATTAAGTCATCCAGAATGGGGGATCAAGGCTTTATATGGGATTATGTTGAGATATGCGAGAGGTTTAAAAAGTATTGTCGTCTGGACAAAATGGGCATTGTAAAGGAATAAACATCATTATGACTTTCTGCATTACTGCCATGGAGAGATTGCTGGAATTATTAGTAAAGGAATGAAATATGTAAGTATATGAAATATGTAGTGAAATATGTACTAGCCTGGTCCCGACCTCCTGTTGTTGATGTACTAGTAAAAAGTAGTATGTATACTATGTATGTATTAAAGGAATAGTCTTTTGAAACTTGAGTCAGCAATCAGAGAGAGGCTGCCGCTTTGACAGAAATTGAAAGAGTTGCGTTAGACTTAGAGTCTAAAACCACACCAATTTGATAGGCTGGTTTTCAAATTTAAGACAGATAATACTGAATTTAAAGAATTAGATGATCATCAAAAGAGCCTGATTAAAAAGAGTTTGTATCATAACTCGTACACATTCATATAAGATTTTCTCCTTTACATAATTTTATATTTTGTACTTGGGTGCAGATAGCAGGGTACACCCAAAATATTTTCTTGAAGAACTTCTCCTCCAGCTCATACCTGAAATGAACCACCCCTGAGCCTTTATATGACCCCGGTGAGGTTACTGCTCAGTCCCTGATTGATTCCTTGCCATTAAAGGGCAACGTTTCCCCGATGCTTTTAGTTCAGAGCTGTACGATGTGATGTAATGACGGCTCTAAATGCCAGAATGGGACATGCTTTATCGGCTAACTGGGCAGAAACTACTGTACAGGCTATACGTGTACTTACTGTTACAGTAGATCTTAAAACTTTCCCTCTGGTTTCCTGTTGTGGTTTTTGTGGTCATCTCTCCACCACAAAATCTCCACAACCATGTATTTCAAACACAGTAACAGTAACTACAGAATTGCTTCAACTGCAAGATAATTTGAAACACAGCAAAAAAACTGAGTATCCCTTTACTTAAAACCACTGAGAAAAATGAATAAATTTACAGTACTCTACCCTCTAGTAAACTCTACCTATCCTGTAGTAGACACAGGTTAGAATGTAAGTTACCATTTCTGTTTCATTATTGTATCTTTATGAATATTTCAAAACATCCCAGGTAATCCAGCTTATCTGCCAACCAACTCTTTTGAATTCATATATCTTCTTTGGAATTTTAATTTGCGATGAGAAGTAATAGAGGTTTAATGAAGTAACAGATAATAAAGGTACATATATAAACATACATGTAAAATAATTTTGTGTGTATTATTTCAATTTATTAGTAGAAGTAATAGATGTATAGAACCATATTGACCAATATTCCGAAAAAAGAGATAAAGCCATTGGGTGGAATCTGTGGGTGGGATCTGTTGGAGACAGTATTGTTAGTACAATCTGTTGTTTTGTATCTAGATTTTTTTTTATCAGCACAAGTTACTTAACGCTACAAAATGTACTTCACCTTTATCTGTGGGGTAACCTATATTTTAAAACAGTAAAAAACAGAGTATATAGGGATGATTTAAGTTGATGGACTGTGGCTCTTAATTGCAATACATGTCATGTATTTTCAAAATATTGCAGTTAAAAACCACTGTTGGTTGCTCCTTATTTTTTTAAATACCATGTTTTTTTAAAACAATGGATATAGGTTATTCCACGAATAAAGGTGAACTAGCGTTAATATATAGTCTAGAACCATGTTGACCAAATTCCTAAAGAGAGATCATAAAGCCATTGGGTGGAATCTGTGGGTGGAATCTGTTGCAGACATCAGCTGGTTGGAGGCGGTATTGAAGCTGACGGGGGTTTTCTGGGGATGAAGTAGATAATTGCTGGATATAAGCCTCCTCCTAGCCTGGATTCCATACCCCAACCTCAAGATATATCTTTCGTGTTGGGGTCTGGCAACATGGCTGTAGAAAGGTTCTCGAAGGCCCGTTGATCAGTGGGAGGAGAACCTAGGATTGATGACCACTCTCACCACAGGTAGCCAGCTACAACACACCACAGTTGGTCAGCAGGCTATCACAGTAGCGAATCAGCTACGTTATGGATTCAAAAAGTACAGTTGGGGGTCTTTAACCAATCATGGCAGGGGTGTAATTACCTCCTGCTGATCCTGTGTTGTTCTATTGGTGGAGTTTTTTGCCCACTATAAGGTGCAAAATTGAGAAGAGTTCCTATCCCATCCGCCCAGACCCCTGCACGATTGATACTTGAGATCGGGCTGGGGTTTGGTAACCAGGCTAGCCTCCTCCCAGCAGACATTGGGATGCCAGAATATCGCATCATGCGCGCCACTCATGAACACATGGTACATAGATTGTGATTTAAGAAGAGATTATTCAATGAAAGAAGTTTCCAAAATTTCCCCATTCAATCAAAGTAGAAAAAGATTTAGAGACCTAGCTGTTATGCCACTGTTAGTAACTGTTTATATAAATTATAAACCTGGAAAGTTTGCTCTCAGAAAAGAACCAGACTGGTGGGAACGACTTGCTTTGTGACCCAGAGTGTCTGAAGCAGCTGCTGTCTGACCATGGGTTCATTCAACTCTAACCCAGAAAAGTCTGGCCCATTTTGTGATCAGCCCCCTTTAGTGGACCGACTGTCCGTTTTAAAGATGTTAGAGGCTATTTTTAGCAGAAGAGTTACTACCTGTCAGCCTAGATCTGTAAACATAATTATATGTCACACTGAGTATGTGGAGAAGGACAACCTCAAGCCAACCGTTCACAGTTACGCCACATCTTCAGAAAAGACGATGGAGCCGCATGTTCCCTGTTTAGGAACTTTATTCGAACCGACACACAACAAACATGTTTCGCGGTGTGGCTTCCTCAGTGTTATGGGCTCGAATGTCATATACATGTCACACTGGTCAGACTAGGGTTGGGAAAGGGACTGTCTTCTACATGCAAGACCTGTTCCTCTGCCTTGTACCTGAAATTTGCTTGTTGGGGTGGAGAAAGATATCACTCTGTCCGCTTTTATGAGAAATTGTATTATTGTAAGTTTAAAATGACATATTTTGTAACAAAAATCAACAACATGGGCTCCAAAATAATGTGAGGAAAAAAAGGGAAAAATGTAAAACTGGAGACAGCCCTGTTTGGAAAGCCATTTCCACACAATAAGAAGTTTTACAAATCCATATGTCATTGCTGGATCAGTACATGAAGACTTCTTGTTTTTCAGAGCCTACTTATTGGTATCATTTAGGTATGACTCATAAATTGTGTATGTCTGACTTAAAATTCGGTTGCAATTTCAACTCTTTACTTCCTGCTCTTTCTAGTTAACTTCATCCCTTTTTTGTGTTTTTTTTCTTCTTTTTTTTCCTATTGAGTAGGACAGAATTGCATTGTCCAGGCCCATACATTGTTTTGACGTGCAGTCGTATCCTTGGCCTGTTTAAGTAATGATTAGTAATCTGCAAACAACAGACCTCCCGTCTTTAATGTGTAGACTTAAAAATATGAAAAATAAATTTCCAAACAGGGCTGTTTCCAGTTTTGCATCTCTTGTTGTTGCTGCAAGACAAAGATTTCTTGATTAACGGGGGCCGCCCTAAGACGGTCCCCGTCGTAAGACGGTACGGATTTTTTGCTGATCTTATTATCCATAAGTACACCGTGTTTGTTGCCACTGACTATGTTGATTACAAAGGTAAATTAACCAAGTCCATGCACACAGCTTTAATTTGCATTCCAACATATTTACTTCATGTTTTTTTAAGAGCAGAATTCTAACAGTAATGTTGACAGTGCTGAATCACTGCGGTCACCGGCCTCTGCGTATTGGCGGCTCGTGTCGCTAACTATACGAACTCATCCAAGCAGTCACACAACTGCCATGATACACATAAATAAAGCTCCATAAAACACTATGAATATGGGTCTTCAAATGTTTGTTGAGTAGAAAAGCAACCAAAAGGAAGCGACATAAACATTGCCACCATTGTACTCCCAAGGGAATGTGGCCGTGAAGGTGGCAGACTAGAGAATGCTCCAAAGATTTATTTGACTGTAACAAATGATTCGTGCTGTCTATGAAAATAAGACTTGACAGAGAGATGTAGATGATATTTTCATATAATCAGACCGAGTTTTGTTGATGTTGGCGGTGTCGTTTTTTCGTAATGTTTTTTTTAGTCGGGCATTCACAATCAGTGCATTCAGCCCATTGCCCGTAAAACATCAGCTGGATTGTTCTAGGTACAGCCTTCCTCATGTGAGACAAGAAGTACATACAGTCACGATTTTACTGTCAAAAGAAAGCTAAAATATCATACTATTAATTTTTTTCTGTGTACTTAAATTTACCACTTACTTCTGAAGAGAGCAAAATATAAAAAAAAGCGTACCGAGTTAGGCACACTGTCCAGCGTAGCACAAAATTGGAAGGTTACATACACGAAATTGTCTCTCAGTGTTTGCCGCTTGTAACACGCAGCGCGAAAGGTTCATGAACCACATGAATGCATTTCTTATTCAAGTATGTTGTTCAAATCTATGAGTAAAAAATTCAGTCATCAAAATTTGACCACTCTCAGGCAACTAGCGATGGAGCGCCATGAGTTTGAGCGCAAGAAAAAGCGTACCGTGTTGGGGCACCTCCCGTTACAGAGCATATATTTCATATAACACAGTTATTTAGTTATGGCTTATAATGATAAATCTATTCCTTTAATTTTTTTGCTTTTCTTCTTCGTTTCCATTTTTTTCCATACTGAGTAGAACAGAATTACACTGTTCTGGCCCAAACATTGTTTTGACGTGCATGAAACATCCTTGGCCTGTTTAAGTAATCTGCAAACAAAAGAACATAAAGCTTTCATCTTTAATGTGTAGACTTAGAAATATGGCTTTTTCCAGTTTTACATTTCATGTTGTTGCTGGTTGACAAAGATTTCTTGATTACAGAGCATATATTTGGTATAACACAGTTATTTAGTGATGGCTTATAATGATAAATCTATTCCTTTAATTTTTTTGCTTTTCTTCTTTGTTTCCATTTTTTTCATACTGAGTAGAACAGAATTACACTGTTCTGGCCCAAACATTGTTTTGACGTGCATGAAACATCCTTGGCCTGTTTAAGTAATCTGCAAACAAAAGAACATAAAGCTTTCATCTTTAATGTGTAGACTTAGAAATATGGCTTTTTCCAGTTTTACATTTCATGTTGTTGCTGGTTGACAAAGATTTCTTGATTACAGAGCATATATTTGGTATAACACAGTTATTTAGTGATGGCTTATAATGATAAATCTATTCCTTTAATTTTTTTGCTTTTCTTCTTTGTTTCCATTTTTTTCATACTGAGTAGAACAGAATTACACTGTTCTGGCCCAAACATTGTTTTGACGTGCATGAAACATCCTTGGCCTGTTTAAGTAATCTGCAAACAAAAGAACATAAAGCTTTCATCTTTAATGTGTAGACTTAGAAATATGGCTTTTTCCAGTTTTACATTTCATGTTGTTGCTGGTTGACAAAGATTTCTTGATTACAGAGCATATATTTGGTATAACACAGTTATTTAGTGATGGCTTATAATGATAAATCTATTCCTTTAATTTTTTTGCTTTTCTTCTTTGTTTCCATTTTTTTCCATACTGAGTAGAACAGAATTACACTGTTCTGGCCCAAACATTGTTTTGACGTGCAGCCGTATCCTTGGCCTGTTTAAGTAATGACTAGTAATCTGCAAACAAAAGAACATATAGCTTCCATCTTTAATGTGCAGACTTAGAAATACGGCTTTTTTCAGTTTTACAGCTCATGTTGTTGCTGGATGACAAAGATTTCTTGATTACAGGAGACTCTGAGCATTTGTTTGTAAAACACAGTTATTTAGTAATGGCTAATATATAATAATAAATTCATCCCTTTCATTTTTTTTGCTTTTCTTCATTTTTTCCTTTCTTCTTTCATACAGAGTAGAGCAGAATTACACTGTTCAGGCCCTGACAATGTTTTGACGTGCAGTCGTATCCTTGGCCTGTTTAAGTAATGACTAGTAATCTGCAAACAACGGAACATAAAGCTAAGTCTTAATTATTCATAGCCGCAGCTTTAAGTGCCGGCTGGGTACTGCACGCGAGCGGAACAAACATTTCTCACACTCAGGTTCAGCTACGGTCACATTAATTTTGTCACTGTTGTTGTACATGTAGGACTTGGATTTATGATACTATTTGAAAGACAGAGAGCTCGAGTTACAATGTAGTTTAAGGAACTAGACCGGTGCACCTATTTTTTCAATGTGGGTCTACCTGGTATATATTTGTTTAGTGTTACATGTGTAAGGGTATTATTTATTTAAAGGCATTGTATTATATTAAATTTCAAGGGAATTGATAAAGCCTTTGTGGTACTATCTCTCACCTCACCTAACCTATCCCTTGACCTTCTAGTGGCTCGTTAGGGCACCATGACATCACTTACTTGAAATCTTTAAAGAAGCTAATACAATTTCAAATCAAACTTGGAGAAGGGGAGATGAGCTTTGTAATTAGGTTTGAATTTGCTTATTAATATTAAAGTTAGTTAAGGTTGGTAATTATGGTTTGCAGGCAAAGTACTAGTGTACTCAAATTTATGTTGACGTGCATCAAATTGTTTTTTGGGCACCAAAACTTTGTAAAAAATACTTTTGAGCCCTAACTGAACAAACAAGTTCACAGGGATATATACCTTTAATCTCTGAGTCAGCTAAAATGTGTGCATGCTTACTTCTGTATGTATATAATATTTGCCAAATAATATACATGTATTTAAGTACTCAAGCAACTTTTTTTTGGAAATCATTTTCAATACTGTATCTATTTTCTTGAGCAACATTTAGTTGGCATATCATTACCTGGATGTCTAACCTTCATGGATATATATTATGATATTCCAACTTTTGAAAGAATTTTATGATACATGTGCAAAAAAAATTGTGCATGTATATTGCTATATGAAAATGAAAAGGTTTACTGGTTGTCAATGTTAATGTAGCTGTAGACATTTCTTGTAAGCTACAAAATAATTTATGATTGAACAAAAGGAATTATTATCATAAAACAGCCATGCTTGCAAAATTGTCAAAAGTTCTTGGAAAGGGAAAGGCCCACCTCAGAAGTTTCCTTATCACAATCTAGCACATGTGTGTCCTCTGTAACACATAACAGTTTGGAAGGCCATAAAACTGTTCATCACAGAGAGCAGGGTTTTGCTGGGCATTGAAACAGGGTCAAAGTTGGCTGTAGCTGTTTGTTTTTGATGCTGATTTATAGATATAATCTGATACACACAAGTATACATGTATCTAACTCTCAGTAGAGGGTATGTGCAGTCTTTATCAAAGCTTCAAATTTGTTGCTGCATAAGCTTGTATAGGTATGTCCCTGTAGCTCAACTGTTAGCAGCCTCACAGTTTCTGTTTCCAACTACTAGTATTTGGTTAAGTTGGACACCCCTGTTCAAAACCTGGGAAGGGCATATCGGTTAGGACTGCACTCGTCTTTTGGAAAGGTCTGGACATATATAATGGGGGTCCCATGTTTGATATTGTCCCACCAGCATGTTAAATGGGAAGGGCTAGCAGCCCTGCACTGTAAAAAATATACCCTGCTACAGAAAGTGATGAACAGCAAGGAAACTTGCTAACCTAACAGTACGATGTATGTGCCACTATTAGTAATGCTAGAAATATTTAGGCAAAGATGATGATGAATAAGGTGAACAGCAACAAGTTAGATGTGTGCAGTGGGTTGGGCCATTAAGTCAGTCAACAAAGGTCACACTGAAGATTGAAATACCTCCAGACGTAATCTCATATTTGGCCTTGGAGATAATGACGTCCTCTGGCTTGTGATGGGGTTAAAGAGGTACACAATAAATTGTTCAATTTCTTCTGCTCCGCCCCCTTCCCCAAAATGATGAACAAACTGAGTAAAATTGTTTTGCATCTTTACAGATCTGTTTACTAAAGATTGAAATAAAGAATGAATGAACCATATGGTACCTCCAGACATAATCTCATATTTGGCCTTGGAGATGATGACATCCTTTGGCTAGTGATTGGTTAAAAGAAGTATGCAGTAAAATTCTTTGCTAAATCATTCTCTTCCCCCAAGCCCACAAATGATGAATATGTGTGAAAATAGAAATGTTTTGCATCCTCACAGATCTGTTTACTGGTAGTGGAAAAACTCTGGAGTCATGGCCTTGTTGGTGTAATATAAGAAAGGTCATATGCATGATTTCATCTATGTCGGGGTCATGTGGGGTCATTGATACTTTGAGCATGTATAGCGAAGGGCTGTTGGTACCCAAGTACAAAAAATATCTAGGTACAGCTTCAGTTCACACTCTTGAAAGTACTTCATTTTTTACTTATTTACTTTAGTCACTAAAAATTATTATTACAACCATAAAGGTTAAAATTTAGCCCTTGTTATAAAAGAATTAAACATTATATAGATTTATGAAAAGTTGACATTCTCTGCATATTAAGATTAAATGAACATTCTACTATTACATGTTAATTGCTGACTTTTTTTCTGTATGTCATGGTCACATTGTCTAGGTACTAGTACAGGTACAGTTGCAGGCAGTGCCTGCATATGCATGATTCTACATTTTATGCTTCACTAGTGTTGAGCAAGTTTATAAAAGGTGCCCATGGCATTTTATTGTAACAGAAAATATGGACTTGGAAGTTGTAAATTCTGCAAACAACATGAAAATTGGACTCAGTTTGAGGCTACTTTGAATATACATGTAGCTGCATTTTTTAGGCTATGGCAGGGCTCTAGCCAGCTTGAATTTTTTTTCCGTCAGCAAATTCCAATTGTTGCAAAAACCGTGAAAATTAATTTCCGCTATGACATTACAAAGTAGGAAATGTTGTCATTGAGAAAAAATAAGACGCCACGCTGACGTTTTGTAATACAATTTTTATATGAACAACTATCAAATCTCTATAAACATCGTATTGAAGCCAAACACGCTGATCAGAAATATGTCGGCCGTCACAGTACACAGTCCCCAAGCCGCCTGTAGCTTCCACCAAGGATTTTTGTCCGTCAAGGTTGACGGATTGGTTTTTAAAATTTTCCGTCACACGCAGCAAATTTCCGCCAATTGACGGAAAAACGGATGCTGGGCTATGGCGATTATGGTTTAAGCTTTATTTGGAATTTTATGTCTTTGATGCTTTACTGGGAAAGTCTTAAATTTGAGGAAAGATGTAAAATGTTGACACATTTTATGACCGTTGTTGCCAAGTTGATGCAAAACCCCTAAAGACAGGATGACTAGTGGAATTTTCATGTAACATTGTGAAACTCATTTGTTTTGCAACAATTCATTGCAAAGGCATGTCTATTGGGCCATTTGTAAGCAAGATGAGCTGTGATGATGTCACATGTTTTGGGGGAGATTGACAGAAACAGAGTAGATATCAATTGAAAGAAACATAGAATTCTACCGCACAAGAATATTATACAGTACTGTACCTATTAATAGTATATTCCATAACTTTTCTTATGCTTTAACAAGCTGGAATAGCATATCTGTGCCCCAGTAATCCATTAAGGAACCCTAAATTCTTGGATGTATGTGTGATTTTGACACATTTTATGACTTTTTCGTGTGGTTGCTCCTCCAAGAGATAATATAGTTGTATGCCATTTCATAGGACCAAGAGACTGTTACGTCGACCATTTAACAGTTAGGGTGATATCAATGTTAACGTTTACTTTTATTTTGTTTCATTCTATTTTTTTAAGTGACACAAAGCCGGAAACATAAACATAAAGCCAGAGCTGCCTGGTTGTGCTAGATTTTAATGGTGCCCTTTGAAAGGTACACCTTGCAATATGGCAGACAAGAGAGAAAAAT
>NC_049986.1:22071744-22108600 GCF_000003815.2 Branchiostoma floridae | reverse complement strand
TAAAGGAGAGAAAATTTGTCCCCAGGAAACTATCCCCTCCCAGTGCCCTGTGGGAATCAGGGTTCTGATTAGTACCAGCCAGGGTGCGATATTAGATATTGACACAACCGCAAAATTTTTCATCCGTCATATTTGACGTCCTGCCAAGTCCACGAACAGTTGAGCAATATTGAAAATCAAACTTCTCATCAGCTAGTCATATTTGAGATGTGTTGCTACTACTAGTATAAGGCTTAGTGACAATTGAAGTTGGATGCCATAGAGTGTTTCTTCTGAGTTTTAAGAAAGCGTTATCTAAATCTTAACTTTACATGTAGTTGTGTCTTTCAAAGTGCTACCATTTTCTCACAAGACAGAAGGATAACTCACTTAGAACTTATCTGCAATATCCAAATGTCTAGTTTTTCTTTACTCCCATAGGAAAACAACACTAAAACATACTTAAAAGTGCTACGAATATATGATTAGTACCAGACTTGGTGTGATATTAGATATTGACACAACCGCAAAATTTCTCATCCATCACATTTGACGTCCTGCCAAGGCCACGAACAGTTGAGCAGTATTGAAAATCAAACTTCTTAACTAGTCATGTGTTACAGAAGGTGCTGCTAATGTAAGGCTTTGTGACAATAGAAGTTGGATGCTATAGAGTGTTTCTTCAGAGTTTTAAGAAAACTTTATCTAAATCTTAACTTAACGATGTCATGTAGTTGTGTCTTTCAAAGTGCTACCATTTTCTCACAAGACAGAAGGATAACTCACTTAGAACTTATCTGCAATATCCAAATGTCAAGTTTTACTTTACTGCCCTAGGAAAATAACACTAAGACATACTTAAAATTGCTACATGTATATGATTAGTACCAGACATGGTGCGATATTAGATATTGACACAACCGCAAAATTTCTCATCCATCACATTTGACGTCTTGCCAAGGCCACGAACAGTTCAGCAATATTGAAAATCAAACTTCTCAGCTAGCCATGTTTTAGATGTGTTACAGAAGGTGTTGCTAATATAATATAATTTCCAAATATATAGCTTTTCTTTCACTCCCTAGAAGAACACATTAAGACATATCCTTCAAGCTACTAAGAAGTGTTACCCTATATATATAACCCTGAATGCCCCTCACTCTGTCTAGTAGTTATTACATAATTGCATGTCCCGTCACGTCTGGGTGCGCTAGCCGACCCTGGACAGTAATTCCTTCTGTTCTGTCGTGACATTTCCAACCTCAAACCACTCAGACAAAAAGCAATCAAGCCTCAGAGCCTGGCTTAAACCTTTCCGGGGACTCCTGCAGAAGTGGGGGTTGTAGATCCTACTTTGTTTTCTTGACATGGTAATCACTAAAGGCCACGGCAGCTGTTTTTGTACATAATCTTTGCTAGATTTTCTTAACAGTTATTCAGTTATTTGTTAGTTCTTTACAATGGTTAAATATTAGTAGCAAATGTAGTTGAATTCTCATGTACAAGTTGCCATGCATTGCACCTGTTGCTGCACCAAAAAGTTATCTTCATCTCACAGAAAGTAAAATCTTGAATATTTCAGCATCTCTCTTTTGGTCACTGGAGGCCATGTGAAAAAAAATTACTGTTTCGTACTGTAGAGAAAATAAAGTCTCCTTGAACTCAGCTGATATTGAAAGGCATCGCTATGGATACATACATGTAGTCTAGATAAATCATGTCAATGATTACTTTATTCTTTAGATTTGAGAAAAAAAAAGGTAAAAAGATCACAGGAACCATATATGAGCATGCAGGATGTAAGGTCACTCCAAAATTCTCACATCCTTAGCTGTCTTAGCTGTTTCAGATTTTTCCCATTTATCAATCTATTAAGATCACAGGTTGCCTTTCCCTCTTATCTGTATTTTGCTCACCCTAGTAACATCTCCTTTATTTTACCTTCCAAAGCTAGATAGCTAAGAAAGTAGAAAGATTTGGTGTAAATAAATTTACCAGTTCTCGATGCGTACGTAGGTTTCCTCGACTAAATCATGCCTAACTACACAACTACCCCACCTGGGCCCAGCAGGTCGATGACCCTACATGTAGGTCGGTCCAGTTTGTACATGTATAGAATCCATACATCTCTAATTAGTGCGCTCATTATTGGCTAATGAGTAAATGAGGCAACAGCCCGCAGTAATTGTATCTGCATGATTATGTGCAGTGACAGAAACTGACACTGTGTACCAGGACTCCGACTACTGTACTTCCTGATTTTTTTCGATGTACTTTTATGTTCACGGTTTTCACGGTGACGACTGTAACGGGAACTTATCATTTCAGATAACAAATAATACATGCAACTTTTTTAATGCCCACCTGCCACCACAGTGAACATTTAGTTCCGAGAACAAGTTAAATTTTTTCAGACCGTGAAATTTTGGTACTGAAAAGACAAAGTGAATTACAGTATGTTTCCATAAATTTGATTTTCTAGCTCAGCCATAGATTTCAGTTTAAATCTGACAGCCAACAAATTGAGCACTAGGGACAGCCAGCTGCTGTGCTCCAGCTGTTTTGTATGGTTAATGGTGGCACCTTGAGGTGCTTCTAGGAAGGATTTAAATGGGATGTGAAACTGGCTCTATAACCATTGGCTAAGGGGGTATGGATTATTTTCTAAATCTAAGTGAATGAGTTAGGATGTTGATTTACATCTACATGGATTATGTATCAATCTGAGCCCGCAGAATTTTGTCTTAAGAATGTTTTCAGGGTACCAATAGTAACACATAGTGGAAGTTATGGACCTGTCCTTAGTGCTGAAATTTAGACTGTTCATACTTGTAGCTTTCCATTGGATTTTTACACTGTTGTTCCTTCAATATTCTTTGTGTAAAATGTTTTGGTCTTGTGAGATATTCAATTTGCAAATTTTAACTGTTTTTGGAATAATTATTTTATCTTCTTTTATTTAGAAACAGAACAATTCAATGATTGTCATTTTTTTCATGCAATTTACTAACAATAACAAATTTTTACTTCGATGTATTTTTACACTTTTAACAGGTCGCCATTGAACTGTAGTGAAAGTCTAGCCTTGAAGATAACTTTCTTTGGATGGAAACAAATGTTATCAAGAAATGCTAAATACATGCTACATGATTACTTTTGTATTTGTTGGATTTCTCCTGTTACTCCAAGGTATAGACTTTCACTATACTTCAACAGTAAAACTAACAAGAGGACTTGATGGGGATTGTTTGAAAATGAGAACAAAATCTTTACAGGGAATTTGTAAAAGATGATGCAGAAAAGCATGAATCATTGACTAGAAAAGCACATGTAGTGTGGTACATTTTTAAAACAATCCCTAACATCCTTTTTTGTTGATAACATATGCTTGCCAATATATTCTTGTTTAACATAAGTCTAAAATCTTGTGTTTCAGGAGTTCACAACAATCTACAAGCAATTTTTCCCTCATGGAGATCCCACAAAGTTTGCCGATTTTGTCTTCAATGTGTTTGATACAAACAAGGTAGGCTGCGTCTCTTTACCTGGGTGTTCTCAAACCTTTTCATGTCGTTCTTTCCCCCCTCCAGGAGTTCACGGCTATCTACCAACAGTTTTTCCCCCACGGGGACGCGTCCAAGTTTGCCAATTTTGTCTTCAATGTATTCGATATCAATAAGGTAAGGTTTTTGGCTCAGAGAAACAGCCAGAGCTACAGGATTGAAGCCACTAATGCCTGGCTCAGCAAGGCAGAACAATTGTCTCCTGATGCCCCCCCACCTCCTTTGCCCTGCAAGCAAAGCGAAGATGCACCATTTTCCCCTCATTTTCCCCTCCTCATTAACAACCACATGGTGTGACATCAAATTTGACATCCCTGCATCATTGACTCCCTTGCCTAATAAGGACATATACATGTAACAGGCTTACCAAATATGGCATACAAGTTTAGACCAACACCATCAAATATGGACACTCAACTTGTTCAAGACCAGTTTTTTTTAGCTTACTAAGACTTTTAATACATGTAAGGAACTGACTTTTGCAAGCCATCTTTATCTCATGACCAAATTCTTTGGAACTGGCTGACCAAAGAACGTCTACTGCAAGTACACGCAACTGACTGAGTGACCAAATATGGATTGCCAATGGCCAAATAAGGACTTGCTCACCAAATAAGGACCTGTTGACCAAATAAGGATATTACTTACATAAATTACAATGACACTGACAGTGACACTGTCCTGCTATAGGTATAATTAATTTGCAAGTGTTTTAACAATGAAATGTAACTTTTAGCAAGTATTAAGGTCAATGACATGTATCATGACTTCTATATTATGGCTGTCAAATGAATGTTGTAATGGTAATGGTACTGGTTTGACTTGTATACTTATTTATCTTATCTATTAAATTTATTTTAATGCATTCTTTTGCTAGTAGTACTAGAATTCAGCTATAGCATAGCAGTAGTTTAGACATTTCTGATTGCTTTTGTTCTACTAATAGCCAGCAGTTTCCCCAAATGCATGGTGTGCATGCCCCCCTCCCACAAATTTGACTTTAAGACTTCTGAATAAAAAACAATTCTAGATGTACACATGACTTTGAAACGCACATAATTTATTTTCAGTGCATGTTCATTCAAGTTTTCCCCAAACCTTTTAACCCGAAGAATTTTTTTGCTAGCCAATTACAGTTCCCAGACATGCTACGGTGTCACCATGTTTTACGGACATTCCCGCGTATCAAATTACCCCCAGCATGTTCTAACTGTAACCTGATACATTAAACTACCTTATGATGTAAAATTGCCCTGCGGCTCTAATGTGTTTTCAGCGATCGTGCCTCAAGGCTTGGCAAAGGATTGTTCGCAAAGAGCAAAGGGGCAAAGAACCAAACTGCTTGGCAACCATTTTTGCTGGGTTGGTTTTACAGCGTGTGTATAATGTATTGATAGGTAGTGAACTGTCAGTATATTCAGCTGTGTGCTGCCATTACAAACACACTGAATGGCTAAACTGGGCTGTCAGCTGAACATGCCTCGTTGTTATTGCAGCCGAGTCAACGTATCCGTTTCCTTGAGGGCGTGAGAGGGAGATTTATTATGAAAACACTTTCCACTTTTCGTTTGGAATGACAACGCTATATATAAATCAATTCAATTCTAGAAAAGCTATTAGTTGCAATGAAAATTATTTCATAAACCCATTTGCTTGAATTTATAGATTCACCAACATTGTGAGATAGCAGAAACCCCTTTCACGCCCTTCCTGTTCCAGCTGTTGCTGCTGATATGAGAGGCTGTGCATGGGGTTGTTTTGGGGGGACATACTTGCCAAGGTTTATGTTACTGCTAATGAGACATAACCATAAGCAGGTTTTTGTGTGAAGGCGCCTAAATGTCGGGTTGTCAACTCTCCTCAGTCCTACATTTGTACATTGAAAATGAAATTTGCTGCTTGCTTTTGTGTACAGACAGATCAAATGACTACATTTCAAACAGGAATGTTGTGTAAAACAGTCATTTAATTTGTGCAAAAAAGAAGGCTGTAGGGAAAGAGAATTGTCGCTAGCTATTAGGCTCTATCAGGCTCAGCATGTTTGTGGCAGTTTTAATTTTTGATGAATTTAATGCTAGCTTATACAAATTCAAATAACATTTAAAGTAGTAACAGGCTTGAAGAACAGTAGCAACTGGGATTTAGGATACAATATCTCCCACAATGCATCTGGATTTTTCTTTTTATCTGAAGACGAAACACAAGTCATAGCAAAGCTGTATCACACCTACACTAGCTACTTGCAGAAGCATTATGCTTTATCTCAATTGATGACTGCTTTGCTTTAGAGACAAGTTATGTTGTTGAACTTGACATTCTAAATGTAGGACTATTACAAGGAGGAGTTCTGACAAACAGCAACCTTGTTTTTGTGTATTCCTGACAGAAAATAACAATTTTGTTCTGTTTTTCCGCAGGATGGTTACATCACATTTAAAGAATTCATCTGTGCACTATCCATCACGTCAAGAGGGACGTTAGACGAAAAGCTGGACTGTAAGTTTTTCTTCATATTTTTCCCTTTTTTCAACTTGTAGATATAGCCAGGTAAAAAGGTAAGGGCCTCGCAAACCTTGGATATACATGTATGAACGACTTACAGGTATACCATGGACCATATAGTCCTCCTTTCACCCACAGTAAGTCCAATGGTCTGAAAATGGACTTACTCAGGGAGAACTGAAGATGGGCTTCCTCTCTTAGTTTGTTTGAAGGACTTACTTTCAAATTGGATAATAGTCCCCCAAAACTAATAGAAACAGCCCTCAGACATAACAAAATGGGGTGGACTTACTGAGGGAGTAACTCCCCCTCTGGCACAAGTAAATCCACCCGCAGTCTACATATACATTCATCCTCTTTTAGGTCCCAGGTTTGTGTAGATTTCTCATGGCCATGGCTTGGACAGTTGGTTGTTAGCCACTTTGTCTTAAGGTACAGTATTGGAAGACGGAACTCATCCCTCTCCTTCCACTGCCTTTTCCTCCACCACTGTAAGTCAGGTACCCATTTTTACATCTGGATTGAGGGAAGAAATTGTGTTACAGCTAAGTGTCTTTCCCAAAGGCACTGCCTTTTACCTACCCAACCTAAGTCAGGTTTGGTACCCAGTTTTACATCTGGGTTTCGTTAGGAAAATTGTGTAACCGGTAGCGATAAGTGTCTTTCCCAAAGGCACGAGAATTCAAACCTCTGGGCTCTGGACCAAAGCTACCCTTCAGTTATTCCCCACAACCCTGTTAGCCTGGTATTCACCCAATTCTGGCTCCACTTTTCTCCTATGATCACATCAACGCAGAATACTCTCACTACCATTGATATAGGTACGATTGGGAGTTGAATATTTGCCTGAATATACATTTTGCAAGTTTTCTGCATGGCTCCTACTCACACTATCATTGTAATGGCTTGGTAATGCTGAGTTTGAACAGGCATTAAGAAGTTTTATTCCCATTAGAAATATTATATTAACGGAAAGAACGGAAAGCGTAATGGCCAAATGGCCAAACTTTTCAACAGGGACATGGACCAGATTATTCTGTTTAGAATTGACCAAGGAAATGAATTGAGAAGCTAGAGGAGTATGAATAACTGCAGATCCTAGCATAAGATAGTATCAAAAGCTGGCAAAGGAGTTTAGCCGGCCAAGGAGTGACCATTGACTACCGAATGTATTTTTGTTGTAGCCAATGCACACTTCTAGGCCTGCTAAACTCCTGTTGCCAGCATTTTGATACTATCCTTTGCTACCGTAGGATCTGCTTGGAGATAAGATCTCTCTTTCATGGCAATAATATAATATTACTAAGGACAACTTAACAGGGTAATGCTAAACTAGAAGAGTGACAAAGCCTGAGTTGAAGTTTTTATCTGGGTATACACAGTTCCAGGGTGTGAATAAAAGGGCAAATAAAGACTGTCACCCAATATAACGTTCAGTCAAGCAGTAATTCAAAAGTTTCACAGTTTATTGTCTTAATTGGAATCCTTGTTTTGTCTGAGAAATCTTGTAACGGTGGCGACCGACCTTGAGTTGTTCTGATTTTAGGGGTCGCAGCGCGTGGGTGGCACGTCGTGCTTGACAGCTTTACTAATGATCCGCTCGTGGCGGTGCATTTGGACGTGGCTGTGAGGCAGCTGTAGGGATCAGTCATCGTAACTCCCTCATCACCTAGTCTCATTATCAGGCCTGTCAAAAAGGCAGTTCCACAGGCTGTACAGCATTGGTCACTGTTCTGTTTAATTTCTGATCAGTGAGACAGTAACAGAGGCAATTTTTTAGGTGGAGTCAGGTAAACAGTTTTACACCTGGGTGGAGTGAGGAAAGTCGTGTTACCAGAAAGGCTTGAGATCGGTAGCATGAGAGGATTCAAACCCAGGACCTCTGGCCATGGGTTCTGGGCCAAAGTCACCCTAGCCTGCAGTTATGCCCAACGACCCTGTTATCCTGGTGTCCATCCGTTCGTGGCGGTGCATTTGGACGTGGCTGTGAGGCATCTGTAGGGATCAGTCATCGTAACTCCCTCATCACCCAGTCTCATTATCATGCCTGTCAAAAAGGCAGCTCTGCAGGGTGCCCAGCATTGGTCACTGTTCTGTTTTCTGTTTAATTTCTGATCAGTGAGACAGTCACAGAAGCAATTTTTTAGGTGGAGTCAGGTAAACAGTTTTACACCTGGGTGGAGTGAGGAAAGTCGTGAACCAGAAAGGCTTGAGAAAGGCTTGAGATCGGTAGCATGACAGGTTTTAAACCCAGCGCCTTTGGGTTCTTGACTAAAGTCACCCTGCAGTTATGCCCAACGACCCTGTTAACCTGGTGGTGTCCATCCGCTCGTGGCGGTGCATTTGGACGTGGCTGTGAGGCAGCTGTAGGGATCAGTCATCGTAACTCCCTCATCACCCAGTCTCATTATCATGCCTGTCAAAAAAGGCAGCTCTGCAGGGTGCCCAGCATTGGTCACTGTTCTGTTTAATTTCTGATCAGTGAGACAGTCACAGAGGCAATTTTTTATGTGGAGTCAGTAAACAGTTTTACACCTGGGTGAAGTGAGGAAAGTTGTATTACCAGAAAAGCTTGAGATCGGTAGCATCCTGGATTTAAACCCAGCGCCTCATTCTAGTGGCGCTGAGTAAGAGTGATGCATGTCACTTGAATTGTCCGAAAGTAAATCTCCGTTCTGTAGAGATTTAGTTGTATTTGAATAAAGCTGAAACCCCTTATTTTTTCATTCATCAGCACTGGTCACTGTTTAATTTCTGATCCAAGCAACAGGAGACAGTGTCAATTTTTTTAAAGGGGAAAAGAAACCCTTATGTGTTCTCTTTTTCATCAATAGAAATGTCAATAAACTTGGTAGTCTGCCAATGGGGTTCCACAGGTTGCTCAGCATTGGTCACTGTTTAATTTCTGATAAAAGAAATTAGGAGACAGTCACAGTGGCAAGGAAACCTTTGTGTGTTTCTTCCATTAGGTGTAACAGAAATGTCATTAAACTTAGATTAGTATACCTGTCAAGGCAGTTCCATATAGGATGCTCAGCATTGGTCACTGTTCTGTGTAATTTGAATAAAAAAGGAGGCAGTCACTGTGGCAAAGAAACCCTTATTCTTTCATTTCATTTGATAGAAATGTCATTAAAATTAGATTAGTCAACCTGTCAATGTGGTTCTGCAGGATGCCCAGCATTGGTCACTGTTCTGTGTAACGAAGGTTTATTTGTAAGTTCATCCCTGGAGACTATTTGCAAGTACATGGTAGAAACATAGGGAACATACATGAACATGTACATATGACAATGGATAGTGATAAATATCATTGCAAAAAGAGACTAGACACAGATTTTGGCTATTTCTAAACAGGTTGGGTTTGACCTCTTTTTTCTGATCAAAACAACAGGAGATGTGGATTAGAGTGCTTGATGTGACAGTTCTAGAGGAAAATTGTGTGGGTGGTGCCTTGTGCTTGATACAAGTTTCCTGTGTCCTGATAAGTTATTCATTACTTTATAATGTCTGTCATGAAATTTCCATTTTATTTCGTACCATAGCAAGGTTTACTGCAGCAGTTAAACCTGGTATGTAAGACAGCCACATGACACAGGCACATGCTACACTTATACATGTGTAACTCCATTCACATTTTTACATTAGTTTACCCCGCCCTGTCCTCATTAACTATTTTTTACAGTCCCTTGAGTGGTTGCTGAGTCCACGTTTAACTGAACAGTATGTAAAGACATGACAATTTTATAGCCAGGAAAGTGTGTAGGTGTCAGTTTGTGTTTTACATGACACAGTAATAAGGTACATGTATTCATGGCCACTCATTTGGATGTGGCTCTGATTATATGGTGATACTCGTAACTGTGAAACAAGACTTGTTGTATCTGGTGTAAACAACCCAAAAGTTTGGCCTGAAGTTGAAATGATATACATTCAAATTGCAAGTGAATAGCACATACACATTATAACACATATTATGTATAAATTTTGTAGATCTGATATCAATTTGGAATGTGCATGAGAATGTAGATTACTAAAGTCTTGATTATCATAATTGTCAAAAAGTTTGCTATGATGATTGTACAGTTATGTACATGATGGATGCATACAGTCATGAAGCATTCATATCCTTCCTTTAATTTGTAAAATAGTTGGGGAGGAAACGTGGTAATGTCAGACTTATCAGGAATGCGTATGATTATAATGTATTGACTTGATTGTCAATGTGTATTTCCATTTGCTCCACACCAATCGTTAGAGTTCCACTGTGTATATGTTTGGCCTTGTGCTTGTAATTGACAACTAAAGCAATGAGGCATTCACGGCCACTCATTCAGACATGGCCGCTCTGAACTGTGGCATTCAGGGATTTTTAGTCTTGATCTCAATTCTTGATAATGTATTTAATTTGCTCTACAGCAATTGTTACAAATTCTACTGTGTAACAGATGTTTGTACCCCAACGGACAAATAATTAGACTACTTGAGAAAGTTGTGAGTTGAGAGAATAATTATTGACCAAGATTTATCTAGACTATAGGTAGCAGTACAGTAGTCTAATGCCCTACAATATTCGAAAAGCAGTTTATTTACAGCACTATTTGAAAGCCATAAATTACATGTATTAAGATTGGGCTAGTGCTTGACCAGTAACCAGTAACTGACTGAGGCCCAGACTGAAGCTGTTGACCGTCTCCCGAGACGACAAGAGCTGAAGAGTACTTGACCAAAGGAGACCTTGTGCTTGACAACTAAAGCAATGAAGCATTCATGGCCACTCATTCAGACATGCCTCTGAAGTGGCAGTCGGGGATTTAGTCCGGCCATTTTGCAGTCACTGATCATCCACCCACTTCTGTCCGCTGTCAATTTACGTGTGGACTTCAAACACGGAGAGCCTGACGGATGGTCTCTGGTCCCATCTAAAAGAAGGAACTTCTGAAGCGTGGGGATTATTGGATTCTCTCCTCTCGCTGTTTGAAAAGGATCGGCTGGTCTTTTCTCCTGTAGTGATCAAACAAGTATCAAGATTGGGCTACTCCAATTTATTTGCTTGGTTCTTATAACACAATTTAGGGTACAAATTACTAGTAACAAAAAAAGGAGCAATATATAAAGATATCTAAGCTAGAAGGTCCACTACAGTACTTCTCCTATAGTGATCAAACAAGTAATAAGATTTGACTACTCCAGTTTACTTTCTTAGTTCTTAGACAATCTAAGGTAAAATTAACTATAAAAAAGGAGCAAACTATAAAGATATCTAAGCTAGAAGGTTCACTACTGTAACAGTACTTCAGAAATCTTGTAGGATGCCCATTATTAAGCTGGGCCTGTCTTTTCCTGACCTGTATATATATCCACCTATTTACCAAATATCATTATAATCCATTCTCAGCTTCCCAAGTTATACTGTCCACGCATGCGCACATGAACACACACACACACACACTCTCTCTCTCTCTCTCTCACTGACACACACATGCACACACACACACACACACAATCTGACTCTCTCTCACACACACACTGAGACAAATCAGACCTAAAACATACTGCAAGTTGGCAAAGATATAAATACATGTAGAGGGCTGGAAGGAAACCTTGTGTCTGAGAGACTGGATTGAATTTCACACCCTGAAACTGTGAGCCTCATCGATCAGGCTCTGTTGGTGTGTTGCTCCTTTGGGGCAGAATTTCTTTGAACCCAAATCCCAACAAATTGAATTGTGGTGGCCTGATCACTTATACAAACATGGTGTCAATGAGACTTGTGGAGGGGAAGAGATTTAAGCTTCTTCTGACAGGATTATGTTGTAGCCTATTCAAATGCGGAAACAGGGTAGAGAAAAGAAGTCACAAAAATGGTGATAAAAAAAGACCATGAAGCAGATAGTGTGAGTGTGTGAGTCAATGATAGATTGCCCCTTAACCAATGGAAAAGTATGACCTTACAATTCATTGGCATCAATATCGTAAAGACGGATCACCTCTGTAGTCAAAGTTACATGTATCGTTAATACTGTTGTATACTGTATACTATTGTATAACGTATATTGTAATGTTACCAGGGCTAGCCCTTGATAATAGCCTCAGGCTAGTTGGGTAGCCCTGGCTGTATTTCTCATGATTATACAGCCGAATAAATCAAATCAAATCAAAAACTGTATCCGACGGTGTGAAATCATGACTGTCTCACATGATCTTGCAACAAAATTGTCTCAGCTCAAAATTCACTGCCGGAAAATCCCATAACCCGACCACCCAATCAACGTGATGTAGCGTACATCCGACCTTGGCATTACATGTACGCTAATACAGGCAGTTAAATCTGGTGTGTGATAATTTCCTGTCAAGGACAATCTACCCGACTTTGTGCCAGATTGGAGCCTGTCATGTACAGCAATATCCTGATGATTGCATAACACTGCAACATGGTCTGAAATATTAGTTTTGTCATAACCTGGTCTCAGAAGGCGGTTTCTGCCTCAGAGTCTGTATACAAGGACAGTCAGTCTGAGTTTTGGTCTGATTGGAGCCTTTTATCTTTCATGTACAGCAATCTGCTGATGATTCCCGAACACCTCAACACTAGTGGTTTCATATTGTTGTTTTTTCAGCTAGCCCCTGGTATCACACTGCAGTTACAGTTGTATTCAAGGACAGTCAGCCTGAGTTTTGGTCTGATTGAAGCCTTTTATGTATAGCAATACCGCGTTGATTACCGAACACTGCAACATCCTCTAGCAGTTTCATGTTTTACTTTTAGTTTAGACGGAACTTGGTCTCACACTGCAGTTTCTGCCTCTTTATTCAAGGACAATCAGCCTGAGTTTTGGTCTGATTGAAGCCTTTTATGTATAGCAATACCGTGTTGATTGGAACCTCAGCAGATCCTCATATTGGTCTCATCATGACCTGTTCATTGGAACAAAAAACACATGAAATGAAAATAAGACTTGTGTGGATAGGGGGTTCAAAGACAATTTTTTTTTTAATGTAACTATCATAAAATCCCACTGCAGGTGTCAAACAAGAATCATAGAATGTCAGAAATGTGACCTGAAAACAGCTTGTGGATAGAGGTGACTGTCTTCATAGTCTTACAGCGGTTAATTTTTTCAAAGCAAGTTAAGTGTCAGAAACTTTTATGATCATAACTTGTCTGTAGAAGTCGGCTAGGAATGAGACTTGTAATAGAAATTGGTATTCATAGTGTTGCACTGTACCAAAATCCCTTTGCAAAGTAAGGAAAAATGAAGGACATTTATGTTGCAACCATCAGAAAATAGGCCTTGTAATATGCTTTGCTGCTCTACTTACCCATCTTCCATGCCCATCTTCTCCAGTTAGGCCTAGAAGCTGTCAGATGAAAAATGCCAAATGCCCAGTTCGATGCACCATAAGTGCAGACTATGACAGAAAATCATCCGTGAAAAATGTCTGATTGATTTCCCTTGCCATGGTGAAAAAAAGTGTCATGTGCAAAAAATAATGATTTTCAGCACATGGTTTAGGAATGTGCCATTTGTGCTGGGTGAAACATTCAGCATTTGTTTGTTTGCTTCTATGTTTTCAGGGGCTTTCAACTTGTATGACCTAATGACAACAACGAAGGCTACATCACAGATATCTCTAAGTTTCCCTTGTCATGTTGAAAAGAGTGCTGCGGTACACATTTTAAAAAATCAGCACATTATTCGAGGATTGTACCATTTGTGGGGGTGCAGCATGTAAACTTTTTTTGTTTGTTTGTTTCCAGGGGCTTTCAACTTGTATGACCTCGACAACGATGGCTACATCACAAAATCAGAGATGCTGAACATAGTGGAAGCCATCTACGCCATGGTGGTGAGTTTTACATGTATAACATGTCTGGGTATACATGCTCATAGAGATTGTGATCTGGCAGGAGTGCTGACTCTACCAGTAGAGATAACAATGGCAGTCACTAAATGAGAATACTAGGAAGTGAGAATGGTTATGGTTGCCTGGGACCTACTTACGAATCCTGGGTTTCAAATCTATTCAAATATTGATCTCAAGTTACGTGAACCGAACTTAAAAAGTTACAGACTGTCATTTGAGCAAATATTCACATGCACAAAAAAAATACCATAGACAGACAGACAGACTAAAACTCTCTACTTGTAGAATCATTGAGGGGTTTAAACTTTAACTTATGAAATAATCTGTAAGAGGCAGAAATTCACTTTTTTCCTTGTTTGTAAAGTTATGTGATGTCTTTATTTTCTAGAAATTAGACCCCTGCACTACAATATGTTGACAAGCCATATGCCACTCAATGTTCTGTCATTCTTTGTTCAGTTTTATGTTCCTCCATTCCTTGTCAATTTCTGTGCCTGGTTCATTCCCGCGTTTTGTCGTTCTTTGTTTCCCCATGCAGGAAAAGGTGAGTCCCTGTTCCGTCTTTAGGACAGAAAAATGGCCGACAGACGACTGAGTACAGCTTTCTGTATCTTAGTAACAAACTAACCAACCCCTTGGCCTTTTGCATGTCTTTTGTGTCATGTGAGGAATGTTCCACTGTTAATGTTTGTGGAGGGGTGTTTGAAGTACTTCTAATTTTATCTCGTCAACTTTTGTCCCTTTTCCCTCCCTGTTCTTCATACATATCTTAAGTTATTTTTAAGATAAAACTTTATCATGAGAGTGGGAAAAACTTAAAGAATGAAAAAAAGTCATTTTTGTTTTTCTCCCTCTCATTCTCTCAATTAAGTATTCAATTAATCCCCCCGTTATAAAATGAATCATGGAACATTCCAAACCCAGGCTAATAATTGCAACACTGACAAAGTAAGACATGGACTTAGACCCTCTAACCTCATAAGTTGCTTGAACCTGTCTTCATTATGTGCGTCATTCTTTTACTGCATGCACAGTTCAAACTTTCAACTGGCATACATTGTATTAGCCCTTAAAAGGATCATTCCTCTTGCTTGTGCATTGTCTAACCCTGTGGCTTCTCAGAAGCAAACATCTTTGTCAATGTTTCTTCGCTTCTTTTCTTCCCTCGTCGATTTCCCGTCTTCTTATTACCTTACAGAGTAGCTCCCTTTCTGGCGAGGTTGGTCTTCCTGCTTATTTTTCTGTGCCTGTTTTTTTTTTTTACAAATTATGTTGTTTGCTACAAGTTATTTGCTTCCTGCTTATTTTTCTGTGCCAATTTTTTTATTAATTTTCCTATGACTTTTTTCTGCTTATTTTTCTGTAATTTTTTTCTCAGTGTTGTTAGTCTTCCTGCTTACTTTTTCTTTGCCTGTTTTTTTTCTGCAATGGTGTTTGTTCTATGTTGCAATAAGGCTGTTTACATAAAAAGACATGATATACGTGAATACCCTGTGTTCAAATGCAGCAAAATTCAATATAAGTTACCCCACAAAGGTGAACTAGCATTACAGGTCTGAACCTTAAAACGTGCATAACTACGTTTGACTGCTCATTGCTATACAGTATTGACATGTAACTAATGATCTTTGTATGAGGCTTTTTATATTGTGAAGGCAGATTTCTACAGCGACCTAGGGTTGGAAAAGTTGCCTAAAACTAATGCTTGTCCTTTCGGGCAAGTAAATATGAAATTTACTTGCCCGAACCAACTTTTCACCTGCTCAAAATTTAAATAACTAAAAAAAAAGTATGTATTTTCACTTCCAGCATTGGAATTTTTTTGCTATTGGCTCTACTTTTCTCTGTTGAACCATGCTTGATCCCATGACTGTCAAAAGTAATATCAAAATATATTCCATGAAAAATCTTACTTGCTCGATCGGGCAAGTAGGGAAGGACATGCGCTTGCTCGATCAGTAGTTTCACTTGCCGGGAACAATCAGGCTAATGGACTTGTCCAACCCTGCGACCTCACCAGAGCACTGATGCACGTTGATCGCAACCACGATCTAACCTTTGATCCAATCGTTTGTCTAACTCTCTCTGATTGGCCACCTCTGACCTGCCACCTCTGACCTTTGCCCCACAGGGCACAATGCTGGAGCTGCCCCCAGATGAGGACACGCCGGAGAAGAGAGTTAACAAGATCTTCGCACAGATGGATAAGGTGCAGGTCACTCTTTCATAATTTCTTCTAGTTCAATCTGTCCTGTATGCCAAAAGCAATTACTCAAGCAACTGGATATACTTTGGAAAAAACAGGTCTTTTATACTCAAACTAAAATTGTCTTTCAATACAATGTTTCCTATTGGACCTCTAGAATTGTCTTCATTCATAGTGTAGAGTATAAAAGATCTGTTTTTTCCAGATCACTTCAGGGTCACTGAGGAAAACTGGTGGATACCAGTTGAAACGTCTGACTGTTTCCAAATCATATTCCAGTTGCTTGAGTAATTGCTTTTTTTAAGCATATCTTATTACCTGGATGCCTAACCTTCATCGACGTAATTTGTCCTGTAGTAATGTGTTAAACTGGTACATACTTTACATGTAGCTCCAGTTTGTTCCTCTAATAGCTCCTCATCAGTGTAGACTGACCCCTTTGGCCCTGTCCCAGTTGAAATGTTTAGGCCTAATGTCCTGCGTTATTTCAGAAATTGCATTAGACACAGTGTAAAAGGGGTCAAGCTTCTAATACCTGTCTTAGCCCTGTTACCATTGCTGTTGCATGTAGAAAGGTTTTATATTTGACTGTCGTAATGCTACCCTGCACTGACTATAGTCTTTGTCTGTACCCTACTAGTAGCCTTTTAGATTATCATGTACTTTGTTACTAAGCTTTTAGTTGTGATATGTTCTCATCCTTGGTTTAATGTAATATTCCTGTCTTTTATTGTATGATTTTGCTATTTTTTGCTATAATTGTGTGTGATGATGTACAGTTTTGTTCTTCTCTTCTTTCATGTTACTTGATATCTGAAAATTCAGAATTTTGTGATAAGCTGTTGTATTTGTCTTCTGTTTAAACTCTTCTATTTTCTCATTTGCATATTTCAATTGCTGTCTTGGTTTTGTTACTGATTTGTCAGCCTGTTTGTATTGTTATTGTGTACTTCTTTTCAGCTGTGTTTTCTTAACTTATGTTTTCCTGTGTGATCGTGATGTTTCAGGATTGAAAGAATAAGGGCCGCTTCTATTTACAAAGTTTTTCTTTCCTTCATTTGATCTTTGTTTCAATTTTTTCCCTTCCCTCATTTGATCCATTTTCTGACTTTCTTACAGGACTTTTTCACGCTCTTGAACATTTCCAGAAATTTTTTTCCGTATTTGTAGTTTCCTTAAAGAGTAGAATTCATTTATCAAACCCACTTCACTCCAGCAGTATTTCGAGTAAGAGTGAGGTTGCCGTCTAAAATCACACACCTGCTATAAGAAATCTTGCATACCAATCCATCCACCAATTCCTCACAACTTTGGAAAACTAATTTTTAATCCTCTTCTGTCACCGAACCTTCTCAGTCTTCTGTTCTAAAACTCTTTGTGTGTTTGTGTACTTACCGTACCTTCATCAACGTTTGTGTACTCACCTTTTCTTCTCGTTTTTGTTTGTAGACTATACTTAATTTTGCATCTACATGACATTGTATGGTATTTGAATATTGTAGCCACTTTCCTTGCATGACATGCAATTTATACTTGATAGTAAATTGTTAAAGAAAGCTTGCAAGCCATTTCTTCTTTCTTATATGTCATTGACACAAAATCAGTGCATTTTAGGCTTTTTGCATGTTGCATGGACATCACACTTTTGTGCACATGGATAACAAAGTTCTCTGTACCAAGCCTATGTTTCACTGACCGTCTATCATCTTAAGGCAATACTATCTGTTACTGGTTCTACTTCAAGCTGTTTCTAGACCTCATGTGAAGTAGAACGAGTAAGTATTGCCTGCGAAAGGAAACAAATGGTTCATTACAAGTGAAACTTTGGCTAGGTACATGTACATGTAAAAACAGTTGGTAATGTGTACAACTGCAAGGAACTTTTTATTTTAGCAACCACATTAAACAATTCACAAATATCATGATTATCACTTAACACAAAGCCAGTGTGTCACATGTGGTTAACACTTAAACACCAGTGGTGGACACTTTATCGTTCAATCCTCTTCTTTCTCCCACAGAACAAGGATGGCAAGCTCACGAAGGAAGAGTTCAGGGAGGGATCCAAGTGTGATCCGTGGATCGTCCAAGCGTTGTCGCTGGAGATCCCACAGTGATCCCACTTTGTGCAAGCATATCTTTAACCTGTACAGATCCTGTAATTGGAGAGATGTTGATTTCTCTTTTTTATTATTTGAATAGTACCCAGGGCTTTACGTGCATATTGTATTACAGAGGACTTACATGTACATTATAAACTGCCTTTGATAGGTAGTGCTTTTAGCAGATGATGGGAAGGTGGCCAATCAGAAGTCACTTTTCCATCATGCAGTGGTACAGTGACCAATCAAAAAGCTTTAGGTCTGTCACATGATGCAGTGGGATAGTGACCAATCAGAAAGCATTTTTTCTTTCCCATCATGCCATGGTATGGTGACCAATCAGTCTTTCTCTTTCTCATCATTCAGTGGAACAGTTAAACCAACCAGAAAGATTCTATCACTTTCCCGTCATTCAGTGGATTGGTGACCAATCAGATAGATGATTTCACTTTCTCATCTTGTGTCAATACAGTGACCAATCACAAGCCTCCAAGGTCTAACATGAGCTGTGAACTTTGAACTGTGAACTTCTAGAACATTTTTTTTTCAGAAAGAATGAAAGGACAGAAGTTGAGCTGAAATGAACCTATTACTTTCATTATGCATTCATATAGTGACTTATCAGACAGCTCATGTCATGACAAACTATCTGTGGACATTTTGAACGTTGTTTTTTCAGAATAAGGACGGAAAGTTGAGCCGTTCGGAGTTTATCTCAGGCTCGAAGAAGGACGCCTGGATTGTCCAGGCGCTGGCTATAGAAATGGAGCAATGATGTCTGTGTATACAAGTTTCCATTGTGAGAGCGTTACAAATGGTATTCTGGGATTCCCTTTCAAGTCCTCGCTGTCATTCACAAACATGGCTGGTGCTGGCAAGCCTTTGCCTCAACAAATTTACATCTCACAGTTTGTACCCTTCGAAATCCCTGAAATAAAAAAGACTCAATTGACAAAATTTCTACAAAGCTATTATCTTACCACCTCACAACTAAATGCTATTGGCCAGTTTCACTTCAACGTTAAGCTTTTCAACTTTCATTTCGGGATCATATGGACCCTAAACCTGCAAGCCAAACATTTTTTACAGCCGTGTTTTACAATGATGACAGGAACTGCCAGAGTGGACCCTTCCAATCACTGACACGTATGGCTGCCATCACTAACTCGTTTGGCTGTGGTCAGCTCATCGCACTGTTGCGCATGTAAGGAGACACTGAGTTAGCTATTCTGGTTACACACACTTGCTTTGGCTTTCGTCCCATTTGATTGGTGCTAACCTGCAACTATTTTCAGGCCGGTGCAGTAACTATTGAATGGGACCTAAAGCCACTGTAATTTCTTTAATTTGTTGTCAAACATTTTAACTAGAAATATAGCAATAGAAGAGCACGAAAACAATTGAATCTGACTCGCTGAGACTTTGTGTATCAGGTTGCAAACCTTTTCTTCAGAGTTTATTTTCATGTCTATCTGTCAGTTCAACATTATTATCTTAAGTCCTAGAACCAAAAAAAATTGAACTATACTCAGTCTGGTCTTAACCTTTTCAGGATAGCAACCAGGCTAGCTAGAAGGTGCCCAACGAACCCATGCATGGAAAGACATGTTATCACTAAACACCCCAACCCCTGTACAACTCGCTTTCACATGATTCGGCTATGCTTCTCTGTCACAACATCTTGTGCATGGCTTCGACCTCCCAAACTCATGCAAAAGGTTGCTGTAGGGGCAGAAACTTTAAGAAAACAGACCTTTAAGGAAAAGAAACTTAGGGTGCAACTTAATTTCTTTTCAGCGCAAGCCCTTTCTCCCCCACCTACCCTTCAATGTGTCACTGTCACATCCCATTACCCTTCTTCTACCATGGCAAAAGTGGCCTTATTTGGTGTTGTAAGTTGCGCCTTTTGCGTAAAAGTGTGACGTCATAGTCCGCTGTTTGTATCGACAGTAGTTGCGCGACAGCCCCATTTCTACGTGTCTGTTCCGTGACCTTTGTACCCCAGTAGTTCTATGTCATTCTGGCAGCCTTTTCCATCGTTTGGGGGGTGCACAAATGCATTACCATGGCAACAACAAAGAACGATTCAGGCCGTCTTGCTGGCCGGTTACTCTCTGATGATGGATTCTTACACCACAGACAGACACGGCTTCACCACCGAAAATTTTGTTTTTGTTTTCTTCACATCACGGTTTGACGACTGTCAACGACTGATGCTTTTAGCAGGTTGAAATCACAACGCAAATTGGGTGGGAAGGCTTGCGTTGCCACCATTATGATAGTTGTATTTATTGTAAATATATGACGTTGTAACAAAAAAAAAAGAGTCCATGATCGTAGGGTATTAGCTGGGCAGTGTGCTGCCTATAGGGCGCATGTCGAAACGAAAACTGGATGACCATAACGCCTGTTTTAGCATGAGGACAATCGATGCGCACCAAATGATGCTGTACAGTTGGCTCCACCTTGAGCATGACAGGGTCCCCCGAGTACCACTTTTTCCTGAAGCTTTATATACAACATCACCAGGGTGATTATAAGCACTACCGGTATGTAAATCTGGCACCTAGATAAGCAGGCACCTGAAAAAAAATGCACTTGATGACAGAAGTAGGCATCTCGAAAATCAGGCACCCGAAAAAGTGAACCTGATGATGGAAACAGGCACTTCAAAAATCAGGCACCCGAAAAAGTGCACCTGGTGACAGAAACAGGCACCTCGAAAATCAGCTAGGTACCCACTGTCTGTGGCTGTGGCAGTTGTCAGGTGCTACTGTTTCAGGTGCGGGCTGTTTCAGGTGCCGAAACTAATTTCCCATTTTCGTGTCTCTGTGCGTTTTTCGATGCAGAACAAGGATGGGCTGATTAGCAAGCAGGAGTTTAGAGATGGCGCAAAGAAGGACAAATGGATCTGTTCCGCCCTGTCCCTGGACTTATAGCTGACAAGGACGTAGAAATGTAGAAAGAAAAGTGTCCTGGTCTCAGATAGAGCGCAGTCTAGTCTGTCATAGGGCTGCGTTGTAGGTATAATGGTCCCATCATCAACAAGCCTGTGTAACAAAATCTATGGCATTCAATGTTGTCTTTCTGCAAGCTTGTCATTGAAATTTTGACGGGATCGAGGGAAAACATCAGGACTAAACTTCAGGTTTCCCTATTCCTGTTTTAGTCCAATGTAGAGGGAGGGCACGACAATACAGGAATGCGGCAACGTTACTTAAATGAAAAATACGAGAAGAGGGCAAATTTTTTGAAGTGTGTCATGGCAACTTTTTGGATTCTATTGTTGATGGAGGAAAAGATGGGGAAGAATGTTGATAATTTGTATCGTGTAGCTTCTCCTTAGCGTAAGATGAGCTGAGTACTTTGTAATAAGAGATCTGAACTTACATGTATTCTGTGTGGACATGGGATGTTACGAACCTGCATACATGTAGAGTTACCTGCAAAATCTGTACCACGTTTCAACGCAGCTGTGTAATATAAAAAAAAGAGGTTTTTAGCTTTTCTTATTATATAACTTGTCTAAGGAGGATGCTATAGTTGTTGTATGCTCCTAAAAATGCTGTGAATTTGCGAAGAGAATTCTATTTGGTATGACGTAGTGATGTTCATGAGTTTTCAAATGTAAAGCTACATAGACTTGATTTTATGGATGACATCAATTTTGGCTTGTATCCCGAAAGAGAATCTCCTTTTGGCAGAACGGAGGAAGTAATTTGACAAAGTTTAAGCAAATGGAGAACTATTTCTGAACCCGTTGTGAAACTAAACAAAAACAAGAGTAAGGTCAACATTTTTATTGAACTGTTTCAATGTGTTCAAACATTCCTTTGCAAAAAGGAACAAAATTTGTTTTACTTCCTTATTCTTTTTAGGGATACTCCAAAGATGCCATTCATCCAAATCAAATTTGTGTTGCTGTAGGTATGTAATGAAAGAAGACTATATATACCAGTGGCTGTGTCTGACCTCAGAGGTGTTTGTTGTTTGCATGCCGACCCTGGAGAGTTTGGAACCGATTTGTGCATTTCCTAAAAAAATGGCTTGTAACACTCTTCTTCTTCAGGGCACGTCCATGTGAACAGTTGTCGTATCTTAGCCAGCGAGTTTGAGTTTTTCTCATCACGTTTTACGTACGCAAGTTTGGTAGTCTAGACTTTAGTGCTAAGGAAAAGGTGAATGCTTTTTGTACTGTTTGCTCTGTAAGACTTAGTGCAATGATACTGCCTATGCTTTTTCGGGCCCTCCTGTTGTGAACCTACTTAGTTATACTATTGTGTACCTCAAGGATGCATCATTGGGCCCCTTTACACTGTTTAAGTTATAGAGTCTAAGACTTAATGACTTCTTCAATCAACTACCCATTTTAGAAGTGAAAATGTTTCCCTCTCATATTGATGTTAACTGCAATTTTCTTATCCATGACCCAGTGAACATCTGTTAATGTCAAATGTCAAAGGTGATGTGTCAAATGTCATACCAGCAGTCATGTATTAGCACCACTGATTTTTGTTGTTGACATGATCATAAGTGCAATTCTGGAAAAACTGACGACAAGGGCAGACGAAATGATACAGCTAGACTTTTTGTTGTCTTTGTTTCACAACAATCGGTTGACGGCAGTTGAATTCTGAACTTGTCTATGAAAAGTTGTGTACGTGTAGTATACATTGTCAAAACTTAAGCTTGTTAGTGACCAGAATGTACCATTCATGCTCCTCTCATGACACCTTACAAATTATTTCAGGCTGTGTCAGTACAATTCCTTGTTTGTCATCGTTGTCATTTAAGTTTCTTTGTCAGCTGAGAAAAAATGTATAGAAAATGCTACGCATGCCCTACTCATTACAACGTTTTGAGGGGCAAGACTTTTTTGTTCTGTCTTTTCCCCCAATAACCAAGGAATTGTACTCACAATCATATTTCATTCAAACAAAAGAGTTGGACTAGTTTGCTTTTAAATTTCCTGATGAGACAGCTATGATGTGACAAGTTGTGGGTTAACGAAAAATATTTTCTGTCAGAATAGATAAAAATTAGAGGGGGAAATCCTAGCAGCAATGTTAGACAATTGCATATCAAGTTTTGGTATAATGTTACGAATCCTTTAGCATAGTACAAGGAAGGACTTGAAAAAAAGAAGAAATTTTATACAGATATTCTAGTCAGATATGGATGTAAGCATGTAGTCTAACTGCAGGAAAAGGCATAGTGGAATATAGACCTTAAAACGTACAGTTATATTATACAAGGGCTGGCAAATCTGTCGGCGGTGTTTTGAGCATACCAAAATTTGACTTGTGTTATTCTGGAGCTGCTATCATCCTGTTCTTTTGCTGTTTTCATGCCACTTTTGTGAGATACGTTTGTCTGAGTCAACAGTCTTCCCGAGGGAGTTTACAGCACAGTTTCTGTCATACCAAATAAGGCAATAAAACTCCATGAGTTGCACCAATCAGAAGTCCACTTAGGTAACAGGTGTATTAGGAGAGACCTCTATCATTTGATAGCAGTACTGCAACTCACGCTACTTGCACACTGAAGAACTTTAGCATGGTTGTCATCAATGCCCTTTTGAAGCATTAGATGGTATATCAATTCTGATAGTATCGAGGTTAATTAGAACTAGACTGAATTTCTGTGTTATTGGAGGTGTTGAATTTGTGTAGTACCTGCATATTTAACCCTCAAAAACCCAAGTTAATAGTTACCAGGTTCCCTGTAGGCTCTCTCTGGAAGACTGTTATTAGACAAAACTTTATGTTGGGATCTCTTGTTTTTGTACATAAAAACGTTCATGTTTAGTGGGTAGGGATAGAGGCGTTCGTGTCCTCCACTAGTGATGTTTTATTTATTGGAAATATTTATGCGTTTCTTCAGGATGTACGTTTTGTACGGTGTAAGAAGTTATCATCAGTCAACTTGCCTGTTCTAAATACATTTCAGTATAACGGAAACTGTTGGCTTCGTGTTTTGTTTTGTTTTCAATTATACGTGTATATTAGTCTCAAAGCAGACCCTAGCTTGTATCAAAGCTCGCAAAGGAGTATAGCCGTTTGACTCGCTTTGGCCGGCTATACTCCTTTGCCAGCATTGATACTTATCTATCTCTAAGGCATCGTAGGGTCTGCTTGGAGACTACGTGTATATGAGAGATAATGAGAGTGATCTTGAACTAGTTTAGCTCACTCAAGAGCTAAGCTTCCACTGGTCAATTCATAGAAGACTGACCATGTGTGCAGGTTATATAGTCAATGAATGAATGAAAATAAGTACAAGTCGCAACAAAAGAATAGTTGTTAGATACATGAAATATATTACAATGTCAACTAACACAAGAATCATATGCTACTAGTAAGTGAATTAGACGTGTATTGTGCCGTGGAAATTCCCCTAGCTATTTTCCACAAGTACAGTACAAGTAAACAGCAGTGGGCCACGGCTTAATATTCTGTTCCTTTTTTTCAACCCCTTTTCCCCGAGAAAATGATGTTACAAAACACGCTTAAAGCACTGGGCCAGATCCGTACATCTGGTTGGTGATTAGTTATATCTGTCCTGGGACATGCCAGACAGCTGCGGGTCACAAACTTTTAATTGAGTATCGGTAAAATGATAAGAAGACGGAAATGGTCATTACAGCTACGGACTAGGCTAGTCGATGGTGTCGGCTGGATTACGTCAATGTGACGTCATGATGGATACAATTACGTCATGTAGAAGCAGATGTTCGGGTTGGACTTGTTATGCGCCTTTTTTTAGCCGTGTTTCGCCTTTTAGCTTTATAAGTATACATCACAGATTATGAAAGAGATACACAGGGATGCAAAAATATGTGCAAAACCATTCTGTTAACACGAAATTAAAACGGAACACCTTTTCTGTACCTCTGCCTTTCAACGAACTTTGTGTAAAGTTTATTAATACCTCTCCAATCAGGGGTTCGGCTCCGTGCGTCTGTTTCCGACGTGTTGTTAGGCGTTTTTATCGGGCTTTCAATTTTGTACCGTTTTCTTTATGCCTCGTTTGACCACGAGACAAAGGAAGCGAACAGTACAAAATAGAAAGCCCGATAAAAACGCTTAAAACACGCCGTAAAACAGCCGGAGCCTAACCTCTACTTTGAGGGTAATAAATACACCAATAACTGGCATGTATTGCCCGATGTACCGGTTAAACGTTATCGCTTATAGATCGCACAAAACAGTCGGCTGTTGAGTTTGACAATCAATATCTTCTTTTTAAGTTGCTACTATCAAAGTCTAGCACATGCGTCAGAACGGACCCCTCAGGGGACATGGGTTCGCGCCATTGACGTCACACTAGTAAGGTCAATGTAATTTGTTGGTTACCGTCACAGTACAGAAATGGTCGGTAACAGTTTTAGTATATTTTGCTTTAACTGGAGATAGGATGGTCTCGTTTCTTATGGAGTTATATGTGATATGACCCCAGTACATATGAAACACCTCTGTGATTTCTAAAGCTTATTTCGCCCGCAGATTTTTTGTTGCTAGCGGAATCGGACATTTCATGTACATGAAGTATAGAGACTTCATCGACTTGAAGCGACACCTAGGAACAGGTGCACAGTGCAGGCTTAGGCAGCCCTGAGGCATGCAAAGTTATTTAGAGCCAAGATCAATATATAATGCACCTTAACCCGAAAGGATCACAGCTAGCCGCTCAATGTTGATATCTACTTCTAGTGGTTTGCAAAATAGAAGGAACAGGAAGAACTAAGTACCGAGACAATCTTTCTGGCAACCAACATTTTAAAAATTGAACATCGTCGTCTTTGCGAGTTGTCATGATTTATGCTGTTTGATATATTCTTAAGACGGTAAAAAAAACTATATGCCGTACAGTACGTTTGGTTGTTGATCTGTCAAACAAACGTCATATACATGTATTGACGTGACTGTGACACCCAAAGAAGCAAGCAACAACTATGACCTAAGTGGATAGACTATCAGAAGGAGGTCTAATGGAAATAAAAACTGGGATAGACATATAAGAAGAGTCTTTTAAACAAGGAATGTGACCCTTCCATTCTTTACTTTTACCCCAACACGGCCTGTACCATGCGTATTTATATAAACATTGCAAGGCACAAAAGGATAACCGAGTGGGTGGTATGCCCCAGTAGTGGTATGCAGGGAATGAAAAAGTGGTGAATATTTTGTCCCATGATTTTTTCCAAGCCATCAACCATCATCTTTTGTAACATTACAGATTGTAGGAAACGAAAGAAAGCAGTCACTGTGGTGTTGTCTGTAAGTTGATCCATATCAACTTCGTTAAGGCAAGGAGGTTTCTTTAACCTCCTTGGTTAAGGCAGATGGCAGCATTTTTCACATTTCAATTGAGTACGAGTCCGTATTGTTCGGTCTGATGACCAAGAAGGTTATGATTTCGGTAGCTTTTGTGTGTAGAGACTCGAGAAGGCCTCGGTGGATTGTATTGTTCAGTAGTACAGTAAAACACAGTTCTAAGCGATAACAGCTGACAGTCGCGTTTACAGAAATGTTGACAAACCTTACCTAAGTATTTGATCTATTCATGACGATTCCGGATCCTCTGTTTATGTTACAACAATGTCAATCGCTGATCTTGTATATATTATATGTCCTTACGATATGTCTTAAAGCTTTATTTTCGCCTAGGTCCGGGCGAACAAAGTATGAAAGACGTAGACAGCTATTCAAAAGTGTTGGCAAGAGTAGCCGATCGAGACATCTCAAAGAATCATAACATGTGTAGAAGACTCCTTTTCTGTGAATGCTGATTAACAAAGGAAACATGAACATGTCGCGTTTGCAAAGATAACATCGTTGGAATGTATTACGAAGTATTATCATATAGCCAGATGGAGTTGACCAATCAGAGGCCCCCATTTCCTATGGGTTATCAGGCAGTAACCTGAAAAGTGGGCGGTTATTAGAATAACCGACCACTTTTTGGACCGCACCATTATAGAGGGGACAGGACGCTAATACTAGTGTTAAGTATTTATCGATTATATCTATTAAACAGCGTACTGTACTTTATTTCAAACAATTTATGTTAAACTACAACACAATTAAAAAGATATAAATGATTTTTAAATAGAAAAAGATTAATTGAACATGACTTTCAACACCCCCACTAAACAAACGAATAGAAGTCAAATTTGACCATCGGGTTTGTTTAGTGGGGGTGTTGAAAGTCGACTTCTATTCGGGGTATTAGAACACGAATCTTGTTCGATCTGACGTGATCGAACAGAACGGGCGTTCTACCGGGGGTCACCCGCGGTCATCCGCAGGTTGCTACAGTAAACACGCAGAAAACGCCCTGTGCTAACAGTTGGATAGGCTATATGTGTCAGTTCAATAGGCTATATGATAATAACGTTAATGCCCCGCCTTTTCCTCATATACACCTCGGGGCGGGGCATTAACCCTTTAGTATTACATTCGTACTTGATAGACACCTACAGCAGTGCTGAGTAAGTCAGCCTGAAGCATGGAAAAGATCTAAAACTAAGGTCAACGCACCTGAACCTGAAAAGACCGCAGCTAACCACTCCATGTTGACATCTAAATCTAACAGTATACAAAATGTTAGGACGAACTACATATCTTCACATCTTTGATCTTCGTCGTCTTTGCGAGTAGTCTTGATTTCTACTATCATGAAACATTTTAAGATGTTAAAAAGAATTTGTCGTATAGTGCGTTTGGTTGCAGACAAAAAAGACGCCACGTATTGACACACCGAAAAGGATCTAGCAACAAGCATGACGTAAATGGAAAGTACCCTCTTTGTTTTGGGAAAATTGAGTCAAACGCGGAAAGTCCCTGTACGAAAATAGTCTCTTACAGGTACTAGAACTACTAGCACCCACCGGTGTAGCATTATTTGCAGGTATTTTTGCTACAGCCTACAGCGATTGAAGTACTGAAGACATCCATCACTCCAGCGTACACCCATTTCACGTAACGTGAGTTTTTCTATGTTTTTAGCAGGGTATTGATTGCACAGGTTACTAGTAGTCGTTCCTATTAGAAAGGTATCGTCACGCGTAAAATTCACCTGATTTTCATGCTGAGGTGCCACCGCAACAGTGCTTCGTCTGTAGGAATTTTATGGAGTTTTTCCGTTTGGTTAGAGTTTAGATGTTATGTAGACGCCTAGTTTTCCCCTAAAGTGATAGAGTTACACAAGGAACTTCTTGCGTGTGTATGGTTTAGTCAAACCCCGATATCAGAGTTTTCGACCATGATCTTCTAGCGCTGGGTACCGGTATGATGTACCAGTACAAACCCGTTTTTTTTTCTTGTTGGACCGGTCAAGAAAAAGTGGACCTGAAAATAATTAGTTGACTGAATTTTTGACCGATTCGAATTGAAAATGAGCAGATTATACCGAAAGAGATCGAGTCGCCGAGAGGGGAGCGAGCCAGTAAAAATCCCGACTACTGCTAAATCTCCTCGACTCAACCTCTGCTTGGAGAATATACTGGCAGGCGCTCAGGTGTTTTAATTTTGGGCTTACTGATCCAAGTAAACAACAAGACCGAAGTAGAGGAGAGTTGATAGTCATTTTTACCGAGCTTCTACTGTAAAACATGGTACAAAACAGAGGTTGCTGTTGTTGTTTACATAAAGATAGGAGTTTAAAACGCCAATGCACGTCGGATACCGCACCAAACAGAATCCTTTGTTGTGAAATGTACTATTGTTTAAGTATGTTTTTGGGGTTCGGACCTGGACTCGATCCACTGGATCCGGACTGTACCTGTACCTGAATTTTCTCTACCGGCGCTCCAAATAGCGTCGTGTACTCTATTTACTTGCTTGCCGGCACCAATCCACAGTCCGTGCCTTGTCAGTAAAAAAAAGATAGGGAATTTGAGTCTTGTCGTGCCGTTTCAATTGAATCTGTTTTCGATACCTTGTTATGATGGCTGTGTTTGATACTTACTTCAGTGTGCTCTTCTTTTAAAGGTAACGCCAAAGGCATGTGAAAGTCATTCGAAAGGTATGTAAGACAGGAGTTGTGTAGTAGCAGCGTATTTGTCGCCGTTACACCGTCATGCCACATATGCATCCGGATCTCTTGTCGACGTCACTGTTTATATATATATATATGTGACGTAAGTGGAAAGTACCCTGTATGTGGGCAAATTGAGTCATACGCAGAAAGTCCCTGTGCGGACTCTCTTACAAATAGAACTATCGATTGTTAGTGTGTGTGCTACAGACATTTAGTATACATCCAGGTAAGAGACTTTTTTACAAAGGGGTTACTCGCAGTTAGGCCAGCGATGGAAAACAACTACTGGCTACTGCAAGTCGTTGCGATGAAGAGTACTGATATACATTGAAATCGGAAATAAAATCGTTGACAAAAGCAACTTTCACCTTGCCCTTCCACTGTACTTAAACGCAGCATTCCATTCACTTGACCCCTTTGTTTTGGTTACTTTAAACTATCGTGTGAGTTACGCTGTAAAGTGCATTACTCCACCCCACCCACGCTATATTGCCGTAAACTGCCCAATGCCATAGTCTCCATAGCAGGCTTTCGGGGGCTCATAATACACTTTTGCTGGCCATTTCTATTTGTACGCGGTCGCTGATCGCTGGCGTTTTCTGATGGAGGGTGGCTATCAGAAAACGCCAGCAATCAGCGATCGAGTACAAATAGAAATGGCCAGCAAAAGTGTATTATGAGCCCCCGAAAGCCTGCTATGGAGGCTACCAATGCCACTTGTATTGCAAGGGTTTGAGTAAAGATACCAACAATTGCATTGCGGAGGTGCTACAAGATCTGGACCCGTCCGGCAGAAGCAACAGGGCTGCGAGGGCGATGCTCTCACCAACGGATACACTTTGATAATGGTTGACGCCACCATGCACGTGGATACATTGACTGGACTTGAAATACATCAAACAGTAGGACACGTATATGAGAATGTTAGATGATATGAGATAGCTTGTTTTATTCAAAAATCTGTTTGCTACATTCCAACAGATATGAATGGAGTAATAAGTTGAACCTTATATTAATCTTTTATTCTACATTATTCTAAACTATTGACAGGCCATGGATACAACGTCAGGTGTTGCTGTTTCCAGTACCATACAACCTTCGGGAAATAATGAAATCAGGCGAAACAAAGAGACAAGGTGTGTATGTATGTACGTTATCTCCATGTATACATTCCTACTATTGGAATTTAACACCTTTCGTCTAGTTGCAGCACGCGAGCTTCTTTTGTTATTCAATAACGATGATTTATTAATATTTCACCTATGACAACTTAGAATGGTATACTACATGGTGTTCGGCACCCATTTGGAAGGCAACGCTCCTTTTGCAACTCATTTAGGAAGAAACAAGGTTCTGCGGCTAAAAAAATCTTTCTTTGCCTAGTAACGTTATTTGATTCTTCTGGGACATGGCTGAAATCAATAAAAAGACTTTGTGTTTGTTTTAGCCTAAAACATGCCAGGCACACATCGTGATCATGGTGAGGAAAATAGAGCTCGTTTTGTAAACGTACGACCGTACCAATAAGAATGTTTTTTCTTATGTTTTCTCTAATTTTCGCACTTCTTTTCCTGCAAGATGGTAAAATGGATTCAACGTTTTTTTTAGATCAAATGACGTGAAAATTTTTTCAGTGACACGTAGCTATTGTGCAAAGTAGTATTCACTGTACGATATCCAAGACCTACCTGAAAAACAGGTAAATGATCTGAGTGTAGGTGAAATAAAGGTCATGGAAACATTGGCTGTTACTCATTGGTTGTGAATAAAGAAGCCATTCACCTTCGTGATGAAACTATTCACAGATGTACTTATTTTCTATTTATCTATATGGGCCTTTGAAATTATCTTATTGAGTTTCGTTTCCATTTTCAGGCCAAACATATAAAATGTACCATATATATAGCATGGCATTTAAACCAAATGACATGAAATTTTGCATGCTGGTGCCTATGACATATATTTACAGGACTGTATTCACAGTGTTTGGTATACATAACTTTTAAGATGATCTTGTTTTCATTTTTGGCTATTTACACACATATGTCACTTAAGTAGACTTGACATTTGGCATGAAGTGTCCTGAGTATGTGGATGTGTCCTTTATTTTTGGTATGTACCCGTTTCCAATTTTGAGGCATTTAAAACGTGGGGTAACGTTGGGATAGACCATGCATATGGGCAGTTGTAACTTTAAGTTGGTCCATTTCCGCAAAGGTTGATTTGCATTAGTATATTTTGTATCATGAAAGAATAGGTGGAAAATGCATTTGCTTTTAAAAGTTTGCAAATGCTGCCTTTCTAGTTGCCACTTCATTTTTAAAATCTCCCCAACAGAACATATGCTGAGCTCCATCTTGCGGGAGACACTGCACTGCAGAATGGAGATCTCGATGCAGCAGAAGGACACTTTGCGTCTGCGATGAAAGAAATCCACGGTAAGGAAATGTACATAACTTCGTATAATGTTTGTTACTAGCACCACAATTAATATTTTTTTCACATTCTACAACAAAAGGTAGCATATTCATACTTAAATTCGAAAGGATACCAGGGAGGTTTTATCATAACAAATCTCCTTGCATATCGGAAGCTCTTGCTATGCATGCTATTAAAAAACATTAGGCAAGATAATGTCATTTTGTAACAGACCAACAGTCCCCTCGGCTTCGGGAGGAGGAGGAGTGTCTGCGCAAGCTCGGGACAGTGTACGCCAGACGAGGAGTACAGACCAAAGATGGACAGGATTTTGCCAAGGCCACAGCTCTCTACAACGCCGCCCTGGCCAGGAACGGAGACAAGCATCTTCTCATCGATTCCATCAAGGAAGCAGAACAGCTGTTTCTGTATCACACCGTAGGTGTTGACTGCAAACCACCGCTCTATGAGACCGACATCGAGCACAAAAATCTGTTGGAAGAGTACAGAAATGAAGTCAAGGCACGTCTAGAAACAATCCACAACGACCATAACCCGTACCAGTATCATGAAGACGACCCCTTAGTCAAAGAAGTCGAAATGAAGAGAGCAGGATCAATCAAGGACTTGTTTAAGGACATATCAAAACAAAGAAAGAAATTCATAAAAAACCTTGTTGAAGAATGCATCAAGACAATCGGGCCGACTCCATGTAAGTACGCTATGATAGGTTTGGGTTCACAGGCCACAGAACTGGTCACTCCGTACTCCGATCTGGAGTTCGCCATACTGATAGAGGAAAACAAAGACACTCCGGAGAACAAAGAGTATTTTTTCAACCTTACCTGTTACCTGTACCTCAAAATCATCAACCTTGGAGAGACTATTCTACCAGCTGTGGGGATCAAGTCTCTCAACAACTTCTACTCAGAAGACCCGGAAGATAAATGGTTCTACGACTCTGTCACTCCTCGCGGCTTTGCGTTTGACGGAGCCATGCCATGGGCGAGCAAAACACCGTTTGGAAGAGAAAGTACAAAGACGAAGCCCGCCGTCAGCCTGATACAAACGCCTGCGGGCATGGCTGAGTTTCAGCGACAAGACGTCGCCCTTGCTCATGGTTACCACCTGTCCAGCATACTGAGGCACGTCTCTTTTTTGGCGGGAGATCAGGCACTGGTAGACGACTACATGACAAGAGTAAAGAGGCTTTATCAGGCCTCCTGGGCAGGAGTAATCCAAGTTTTGGGCACCTTGGCTAGTACTAAGCATTGCGGGGCCACAAATCCCGTTTTCACGAGTTTCCATGAGTCGTTCCGTACACTGTGGTCAGATACCTACTGGCTACCTACTGGTAACCTGTTAAACGTAAAAAAAGACATTTACCGATTTCCCACCGTTGCAGTTGTGACTCTTGGTCTTCTGGGGGGCGTCTATGCGACAAGCATATGGGACGCCATTCAAGAGATGGAAGAGACAGGTGTCGTCACTAAAGAAAACGCCCATCATCTACAGGTGCTGGTCAGCATCTCAGGTGAGCTGAGACTACGGACGTACCTGGAGCTCAGGGGCCAGAAAGAAAACTTGTCTGGTCTTGTTGCAATGCGGACACCGCTGGACGGAGGGTCGGAAACACTGATCAACTCAGTGTTTCACGTACCCGACCAGAAGATGATGTTCAGGTACTACTATACAGCCCACCCTCTTAAGACAAACATCATCGGACTCACACATATCCCCATTGATGATTTGTCTACAACACATCTTGGACTACGAGTGACCTTATATGATGCCTCTCCTTCAGTTAAGGCAGGTATATGTCAAGGGCTGTTGCACTTCAAAGCAGCTATAGTCCACACAGAGAATGCGCTTAGAAAGTTGGATGTGGACAAAGCTGCTACAACGTGTCTACCCGGTCAGTCCCAGGAAGTTACACTTTATTCAAGGATATCTCTCCTAGGTCAGAAAGCTGCGAGTTACAGTAGTCTCGGTGACCACAGAAAGGCCATCTGTTGCTGGGAAGAACAGCTAAAAGAGCAGCAGCAGCTATGTCAGTACGATCTCAAGGTCGTCGTCCTGTATTTCATCATTGCAATGGCATGGAACAGGCTAAGAGACACGGAAAATGTCATTGCTAACCTACAGCAGGGATGGGCGTTAATGCCGGACAAGGATGCTGTATTTATGGATCCAGAGATTACTGCATTGGTGGATGACTTAATTGCTAATGCGGTCATGGCGGAGCGGGGTGAAATCCATAATCTTGACAAAGCTTATGGAGGTAAGCAGATGATCAGCTACCTCGAAAAATTGACGAATATGCTAAAGGAACTCTATGGAGATTTACTTCCTGTGAGAGGTGTGATGGCTGCCCACCTTCGAAACTTTGGAGAACTTTTCAATTTAATGGGTGATTACACGAAAGCCATCACATTCACTGAAGAATCGCTGGAGGTAATGAGGACCATATATGGCCAGGACTCAGCACATCCTGACATCGCTGCATTACTCACAAACCTGGGTATAAGTTCGTGTAGAGGCCTACACGATCATGCAAAGGCGATACGCTACCACGAAGAGGCCTTAATAATGTACAAAGTCGTCTATAAGAGCGGCACGCCACATCCCGCTACTCCAGACATACTCCACAAGCTCGGGATAGAATGGCTGCACCTTGGGGAATACAAGAAAGCACGCGGCTATTTTGAACAGGCCAGTCAGATGCTGATACATGGAAGAGACGAAGCATGCCATCCCGACATGTTACATGTTGCTCAGAATCTCCGATTGCTATTTGATGATAGCGGACAACTCGCCCGAGATTATAATAATGATGTTGGCGATAACGCGGATGCTCGTGCTTGCATTGACCAGATATTGAAGATGTTTGAAGGGTTATATGGATCAGTCAGTCACAGTCGAGATAACGCCATGTTGCATGTTGCTTTGGGAGAACTTGCGGAAAAAATTGGAGATAACTTGAAGGCAATCGGCTTTTACGAAAAAGCACTGAAGATGACGAAGGAGCTTTTGGGCAACAGCATGGGACATTCAGAGTATTCTTGGGTGTTATTCATCCTTGGATCTGTGTGTCGCAAGGAAGGAGAATATCGGAAAGCCCTGCAATACTACAAGAACGCATTGGAAATCTTCAAAGATATACACGGGCAGGAAACGGCCCACCCTACCATTGTTGAATCCCTCGGTAACCTCGCGGTTGTTTACAAAGAGCTTGGAGACCACAAGAAAGCTCTTTCGTTCTATGAACAGGCATTAGAGATGAATAAAGAGATACACGGCCCAACAACTCCACATCTTGATACTGCCGTATCGCTCCATGATATGGGAGAAGTTTGTGAAGAATCTGGAGATAATCTCAAGGCAATCAGCTGTTTCGAAGAAGCACTTAAGATGATGGAAGAGATTTTCGATAAAAGCAATGAACATCTTGCCATTGCGATGTTGCTAGGCAAACTTGGGTCAGCATGTCGAAACGCAGCAGAATATCAGAAAGCCCTCCAATACTATGAGCGGACATTGGAAACATATAAAAGAATACACGACCAAGATGCAAGTCATCCTGATATTGCTGATTCCCTCAATAACCTCGCGGCAGTTTATGAAGACCTCGGGAACCACTTAAAAGCTATTCAGCTCCATGAGGAAGCGTTAGACATTACAAAACTCAACCACGCAAATAAAACAAATGAAAGAGGTGAAGTGTGTCATCCCAACATTGCACGTCTTCTTCATAAGATTGGACACATCTGGAACGTTATGGGTGATAACGATAAGGCTCTTTCGTTTTGTGAACAGGCCTTAAAAATGAATCGTGAACTCTACGGCCCGACCACCCCACATCATGATACCGCCATGGTACTACTTTTTATGGGAATAGCTTTTGAAGAATCCGGAGATAACATGAAGGCAAAAAGTTGTTACGAAGAAACACTTAAGATGGAAGGGATTTTTGATAAGTGCAAGAAGCATCACCTTATTGCGTCGTTGCTAGACAGCCTTGGATCAGCATGTCGCAAGGCAGGGGAATATCAGAAAGCGCTTCAATACTGCCAGCGGGCATTGGAAACCAAGAAAGGCATCCACGGGCCCGATGCGGTTCACCCCGACATTGTTCGCTCCCTCCGAAACCTGGCGATAGTTTACAAAGACCTCGGGGACTACATAAAAGCCATTCAGCTCTACGAGGATATGTTAGACATGACAAAACTTATCCACGGTGGGAATGAAACACATGAAAGAGACGAAGTGTGCCATCCCGACATTGCTCGTGCTCTTGATAATCTGGGGAGCCTTTGGCATATGACAGGTGATAATAAGAAAGCTATTGCGTTCTATGAACAGGCATTCAAGATGAATCAAGAACTCCACGGCCCGACCACCCCACACCGTGATACGGCCACATTACTTGGTCAAATGGGAGTAGTTTTTGTAGAATCTGGAGATAACCTCAAGGCAATCAGTTGCTACGAAGAAATACTTAGGATGAAAGAGATTTTTGTTGAGAGCAAGGAGCATCATGTCATTGCATCGCTTCTAGTAGGCCTAGGGTCAGCATGTCGCAACGCAGGGGAATATCAGAAGGCCCTCCGGTATTACCATCAGGCATTGGAAACCAACAAAGGCATCCACGGGCCCGATGCGGTTCACCCCGACATTGTTCACTCCCTCCGTAAACTCGCGGAAGTTTACAAAGACCTCGGGGACTACATAAAAGCTATTCAGCTGTGCGAGGACGCGCTAAAAATTACAAAACTCATCCACGGTGGGAATGAAACACATGAAAAAGAAGACGTGAGACATCCCGACATTGCATGTATTCTTGAAGAACTGGGGAGCCTTTGGCATATCGCCGGTGAAAACAAGAAAGCTATTGCATTCTTTGAACAGGCATTAAAGATGAATCAAGAACTCTACTGTCCGACCACCCCACACCGTGATACGGCCACATTACTTGTTCAAATGGGAGTAGTTTTTGAAGAAACTGGAGATAACCTCAAGGCAATCAGTTGTTACGAAGAAGCACTTAACATGTTGGAAGAGATTTTTGTAAAGAGCAAGGACCACCATGTCATTGCATTGTTGCTAGGAGTCCTTGGATCAGCATGTCGCAAACAGCAGTCCAGGCTATTCTGCCCCTCCCCTGGGCCACTTTT
>NC_049986.1:22039718-22071457 GCF_000003815.2 Branchiostoma floridae | reverse complement strand
TCAGCATGTCGCAAGGCAAGGGAATATCAGAAAGCCCTTACATACTACAAGCGGGGACTTGAACCAACAAAGGCATACACGGGCAGGACACAACTCACCCTGCTATTGCTGATTCCCTCCGTAACATCGCAGCAGTTTACGAAGACCTCGGGTCAGCATGTCGCAAGGCAGGGGAATATCAGAAAGGCCTCCAATATTACAAGCAAGCACTGGAAACCAACAAAGACATCCACGGACAGGATGTGGTTCACCCTGCTATTGCTTATTCCCTTCGTAACCTCGCGGCAGCTCACAAAGACCTCAGAAACTACACAATAGCTATTCAGCTGTACGAGGACGCGTTAAAAATGACGAAAACCATCCATGGCGTGAACGCAACACAAGAAGAAGACGAAGTGCGCCATCTCGACGTTGTAGTAATTCTTAATGAATTGGGGTGCCTCTGGGGTGATGTCGGTAATTACGAGAGAGCCGATGCGTTCTTGAAACAGGCATTAAAGATGTGTCAAGATATGTGGCCCGGCCACCCCACACCATGATACTGCCTTATTGCTGAATAATATGGTAATATACTTGGAAAAATCTGTAAATAACTTCAACTGCCATCATGGTACTTTTTAACATGGGAATAGCTTATACGAAATCTGGAAATATCTTCAAAGCAATTACCTCTTACGAAGAAGCTCTGGAGATGATGGAAGAGGTGCTGCCTAGGGAGCATCCAGACATTGCCGATATGCTACGCAAACTTGGATCAGCATGTCACAATGCAGGAGAACACACGAAGTCCCTCCAATACTACGAGCGGGCACTGGAAATCAACAAAGGTATCGACGGTCATGAAGCGGCGCACCCTTCAATTGCTGAATCACTCAGTAACCTCGCAGAAGTTTACAAAGACCATGGAAACTACACAAAAGCTATTCAGCTCTGGTGCGAACCAACAAGTGGAGGAGAAGTGCGTCATCCCAACATTGCAGCTACTCTTCATAATCTTGGATGCCTTTGGGATGAGATTGGCGATAACTAGAAAACTTGCTTGCACAAGGAACAGACATTAAAGATATATCAAGAACTCTACGGCCCGACCACTCCTCATCATCAAACCGCCTTAGCACTTAATACCATGGGCTTCAGTTTTAAAAAATCTGGGGATAACTTCAAGGCGATTAGTTTCTATGAAGAAGCGCTGAAGATGATGGAAGAGGTGTTGGGTAAGAGTACGAACCATCCAGACATCGCTATGATGCTAGGCAACCTTGGATCAACTTTCCACAAGGCAGGAGTACACACAAAGTCCATCCAGTACTGCGAGCGAGCACTGGAAATGATAGAAGGTCTCGACAGTGAGAATTCAGGGAATCCTGACATTGCTGAATACCTCCAACTCGCGACGGTTTATAAAGACCATGGAAACTACACAAAAGCTATTCAGCTCTGCGAGGATGCGTTAGACATGTTGAAAACCATCCACGGCGCGAATGAAACAGGTGGAGGGGACGAAGTTTGCCACTCCGACATTGCAGGGGTTCTTAATGCTCTGGGGTGCCTCTGGGATGATGTCGGTGATAACGAGAAAGCCCGCGTGCACAAGGAACAGGCATTAAAGATGTATCAAGAACGGCCCGACCACCCCACATCATGATACCGCCTTAGCGCTTAATGGTATGGGCGAATCTTTTCGAAAATCTGGAGATGACTTCAAAGCAATTGGTTATTACGAAAAAGCGCTGAAGATGATGGAAGAGGTGTTGGGTGAGAGTACGAAACATCCACATATTGTGTGCGTACTAGGCAACCTCGGATTAACATTTCATAAGGCAGGAGAAGTCACGACGTCTCTAGAGTACTGCGAGCGGGCACTGGGAATGATAGAAGGTATCAACGGGGAGGATGCGGTGGACCCTATCATTGCTGAAGTACTGAGTGATATCGCGACAGTCTATGAAGACCTCAAAGACTACAAACAAGCAACCGAGCTCTACGAGGATGCGTTAGGCAGGGTCAAAACCTTCCGCGGTGCAAACCAAACACATCCTGACATTTCAAAGCTGCTCAACAACCTCGAGACAGTCTGCCAAAAAGCTGGCGATCAAGAAAAAGCTAACGGGTACCACGAACAGGCACAGGGTCTGAAGGCAGCTGTAGAGGGACATGAAAATGCAGATAATGACATCAAGCAGCCCTTAGGAGAATAGCATGAGACGAAATTCAAACTTTAAGTCACATGAAACCGTTGCATTATCTTGAACAGGCTCCGGTAATACTACTGAATACGTTTCATAGTCTATAACAAACTTGGATATGCCAACGGTACTAGAAGCAATCTCGTGCTTTAAAGAAGGCTGTTGACGGAAAACATATATGGTGACACAAATCAGCCAAGAATTAGCATCTTACAATTCGTCTGAATCACAGCAATTCAATCTTGAGAAGGCTTTCCAAACGAGGCGAATACTGTACATACTGAATACAGGACATTGTGATATTGCTCAAAGATCTTGATGTGGTATATGACGAAGACTGCATTATGACGGGATGGTAGTATGTATTGAAGGCGCCCAAACCTACATGCATGAAAAGAAACAAAGCACGTGATTCCACTCTTTGAAAAATTAGAACATAGGCAATGTTGGCATGAAGTGATATTGCAGAGCACTAACAACTGTGATTCACTATACATGTAGGTGACATTACAGTAAGGGATTCATAATAGGCAACAAACAAAAGTATACATATAAAGATCATAGGATTCATGATAATCACTTTTAAAAATAAACAAGTTAGACCCCCCCCCAAAAAATGGACATGTTTTATCCATTGTACAGTAAAATTGTAAGTATGCATCAAAAGCTTATTACTCAAAGAAGTAAGCACCACACCCTAAATTCCAGTACTTTATTTCAAGAAAATACCATCTCCAACAACAGACAGTTTTGTGAAGATTTAATTTAGTTTTTTTAACTACCAACCATATATCTAAAACAACCCCAAGAAACCTCATATTGGAAAATGGCTATGGCCACATCTTTCTTAGTATTGTATATCCGTTTCCTGTGTATTTGTGATACATACTAGTATTCATCAAGAACATTAATCTTTGATTTTATATATTGATGTGATTCAAATGTATTATTATAAATCTGCACTAGGCCAAAGTTACAAACCCACCACAGGAAAACCTTACAAGGAATGCAGTAAAAATATTATAACACACCAACATGGTAGTAAAGTTGTTGCATTCCAAAACAGTACTTCAGATATACATTGTAACAGTTATTTAGGTAACTGGATAAAATTTGGACACTTTCAGATTTCCAGATCTTATCCAGTCGCTTGAGTAACTGTTACCTAACGTCAATGAAGGTTAGACATTCAGGTAATCCGTGTCTTTCATCGGTGACACTGTGTGACAGTGTCTAGATCAGTGTCACTAAAGAAACACACGGGATAGCTGTCTGAAACATCTGTTTCCAAAATCATATCAAGTTGCTTGAGTTACTGCTTTTTGGCGCAACTCTTACGTATACCTTGTGTATCGGGATGTCTAACCTCCATTAACATACTTCAGATATATCCGTAAATAACTTCATCAGGTTGGCAATTATTCATATAGTAAGGTTCTTTTAACACAACCAGAAAATAACTTACTTCCGACGTTTCGGTGTCTGTCAGACACCATCATCAGGGTGGAATGACGGGAACTACTTCTTGCTGCTACTTATAGCCGATGTAGGTGGCGTTGCAGCAGCAAGAATGCCATCCCAGACGTGGCTCAGCTTGTATCCCCCCTCGTCTCTGTTCATGACTGGCACTGATTTTCTGATCCAAACTGCTTCTTTAATCCATCGAGTTCTTCTGTTTTCCTCTCTGTCAATGACTCTTGCCCCCTCCCAGTCTATTACGCAATTGTTTCTATGAATATGGTCTGTGACTGCCGATTTGTTCTCTGTTTGTTCTGCTGCCTTCTTCTGAGATCTTGTGTATGCACTGCCTTTACTGTTTTGTGCCTCCTTTTTGTGTTCTTCAAGTCTGGTGTTGAATGTCCTGCCCGTCTCTCCAATGTACACCTTGTCACAACTTTTGCACGGAATCTTGTAGACACAATCTGTTTTAGAGGAGTCTTCCAGTCTGTCCTTGGGGTGCACCAACAAGTTTCTGAGCGTGGTCTTGGGCTTAACTGCCGTGGCAATGGCATGTTTTCTGAAGATCCTTTCAAGTGTCTCTGTAATGCCTTTGACATAAGGTATGATGATCATGCCCTTAGACTTCTGTTCTTCTTTTCTTTCTTGGGTTTGGGTTTGTTGGTCTGATGTTGCACTCTTTTGAAAGTCCAGTCTGGGTAACCACAGAGTGACAGGGCTTGTTTGATGTGTTTGACCTCTTGTTGTCTGTCTGTTTCCTCTGTGACCACTGTTTTGCTCCTGTCCATCAGCGTTCTGATTACTCCTAGTTTCTGGTGGAGCGGATGATGGGAATTGAAATCTAGATAGATACTGGTCTGTGTGGGTCTTTTTTCTGTAGACCAAAAGTTTCACCGTGCCGTCTTCTCTCCTCACTAGTAAGGTGTCCAGAAAGGGTAGAGTGCCCTGATCTTCTTCCTCATGGGTAAACTTGATACTACCCGTGGGGTCTATGGAGTTTAAGTGGTCGGTAAAAACAGATTGTGTCTACAAGATTCCGTGCAAAAGTTGTGACAAGGTGTACATTGGAGAGACGGGCAGGACATTCAACACCAGACTTGAAGAACACAAAAAGGAGGCACAAAACAGTAAAGGCAGTGCATACACAAGATCTCAGAAGAAGGCAGCAGAACAAACAGAGAACAAATCGGCAGTCACAGACCATATTCATAGAAACAATTGCGTAATAGACTGGGAGGGGGCAAGAGTCATTGACAGAGAGGAAAACAGAAGAACTCGATGGATTAAAGAAGCAGTTTGGATCAGAAAATCAGTGCCAGTCATGAACAGAGACGAGGGGGGATACAAGCTGAGCCACGTCTGGGATGGCATTCTTGCTGCTGCAACGCCACCTACATCGGCTATAAGTAGCAGCAAGAAGTAGTTCCCGTCATTCCACCCTGATGATGGTGTCTGACAGACACCGAAACGTCGGAAGTAAGTTATTTTCTGGTTGTGTTAAAAGAACCTTACTATATGAATACTTCAGATATAGTTATCAAAATGCACCTTAAACAGCATGTAAATATATGTAAACACTATATATTTCTAAATTCATTATATACATAACACTTTGTCTCCAAACATGTATTTCACACTACCCATGAAGTAGTAGAGAGGTCACACTCCACAGTAAATCATATCAATTTACAAGTTATTGCACTAAAGTCACCAAAAGCCAAACATGTAAATACATTATCTATCACTTATCAATCATTCCAGAAGTTCAGTTAACAAACATATCAACAATATTGCAACTATCAATAACTGTAAAGAACCTCAATTCACCATAACACCTGCCCTTTGAAAGAGAAAGAACTATTAACGTTTGTAACTTCAAAGCACAGATGCAATGCAGTTATAATGCAGAACCTTTACCTTAAGTGGAAAGCACAGCCAACAAACTTGTATAAAACTGCTTTCTGTGAACATGCATCTATTCATGTATTAATGTTCTGTTTTCTGTATAACAGAATTCCTATATACTGGCTGTGTGTTAAACGTTTATACAAAGTAACAAACCACTAATGAATAGTCAAGTTACATGTAAGAACCCAGTTATCTAGATTAAGACATGAACATTCATGTATCAACAATGAAATGTAATTTTGATACTGCAGAATTATATGTTTACTCCATGTAATACACATGTATAATAATTATTGTGGTCACAACGACAATGAACCAAATGGAATATATTGTAAGATATAAACAGCATATAAGTTTTAAGATATAAACAGCAATCAGAACAGTACACATAGTTTTGAGTATAAAGTCAAAGTGTGCGACATTATGAAAACTGAATAAGACTGGCGAAATTCCAAATGAAATGTACAGATAACATTGATCTACATTGTAGGTTGCTTGAATTAGGAGGACGACTGCAGTTGGACAGTCTGAAACTTGATATTTGTGTTGGAGCAAAGTCTTAACTCTTTACAAAGAATCTCTTCTCTATTTGCAAACCACTCCCGTACCTTTGAGACAAACATGGAATAGTTGTAACCCGAATAAACTTGCAGTACTTGGGAAATTCTCTATGAACTTTTTTTATGTTCTACATTTGTTCAGCTCTATCTTTGCATACGAAATGTACATGTTGTTACACTTACTAGTATCAATCTAGTACAATTTTGGCAAGTTTCACCCCCAATATCTTTCTTGGTCTCACCTGATATATATATGCAATCTTTTGGAAGTTTTCAAAGTTACAAATGTCACAAAAGTGTGTAAATTCCTCACTTGGAGAGGCTAGTGGTTACCATGAATGGCACATAAACGGCCAAAATTTATTTAAGCATTCCAACTACGACTAAGTCTTTACACCTAAGCCTCCTTCACACAATTGAAGCAGCGCAGGCTTTCATTTTTTGGGAGGAAGCACTTATTTGCGATTTTTCAACACGGGCTAAGGTTCTCTAATAATGGGATAGGGAGTTTCCGCGCTGGCTAGAAAAAATATAGCAGAATTTTAGCCAGCGCGGCTAATCCCTCTCCGGGCATTAGAGAACTTTAGCCCATGTTTAAAATTGGGGATCAAGGCTTCCCCCCAAACAAATAAAAGCTAGTACTGCTAGAAGTCTGTAAAGGGAGGCTAGAAAGTAACTTTTTCTTCTCTACATTTAAACTTTCCAGTCGTCAAATTCACTTCTTTGGCATGGATTAAATTTTAAATGTTAGTAGGTGAAAGGAAGCTCTTAAGTGTTTTAAGCTCCAGTTGAAACAATTCTGTACTAGATTTGTGTTACATATCATGGGGTCAAGATTAAGTAGTGTGGAGAGGCCTCAATAAAAAATGCAAAAATAAAAGTATCTTGAAGTTCAACATACACTGCTGGAAGTCTGCGAAGGAGGCCAGAACATAAATTTCACAATTGTAGGGGGAAAGGAGACTTTCACAGTAGTTTTAACACTTAAAAGTTTGTGGTTGAAGCAATTCTGTAGGGTCATTATTAAGCAATATGAAGAGATCTCTTTGGAAAACACACAATAAAGTTCTTGAACACACACTAGCAGCAGGATCATCGTTATGTCCCCTCCGGCGTGGTGGCGACCGGTTCCTCCGACTCCGTCAGTCTCTGGTTCATCTCAACATCGTCCGGTCGCTTGGCCTGCCCTCCTCTGGACACACAACAGGACAACATGTCATGAACAGTGCAGAATATGTTTTCAGGTTTCTAGCCAGGATTTTATTTTAGTGTAATGGTAATGACAAGGTAGCAAACAGCCAATTAGGGGGATGGTGTGGAAGGCCCTTCCAAGGTGAGATTTGGAAAATGTAGAGTAAAATGTTGGCATGATAAGGGTACCTGTGAGGGGACTTACTGTAACTCTGTGAACATCACACGTAATTTGAAGGACTGAACACACAACAGGACAAATGTCAGGAACATGCACGAAAAATTTGTACTTGAACACACACTGCTGCAGTTTAAATAATTTGCTAGGTGGCCTAGGTAGACCTTAGCCTGGGTACCATCCTGATAGTAGTTCGCTCCTTTGTTCAATTCTGCTATCCATCTGGAGACTTGCACATTCAAACCGTTTGGTACTAATGGCAGTTAATGAGCAAATCAAGGAATGGGTTCTAGAGCACTCGTTTGATGACAACAGGCCTTCTGCAAGCGGACAGAGGGCTTGTCCCGTGCTGGAACACCGTTCGAACGAGCGCTTGAATCCATTCCATAATTCGCTCATGTGGGGACAAATCAGCGCCTGCGTCCAAAATTTGGACGATTCCAGACGTTAAGATGGTCCACGTTCCCAGACAGAAACACAGAGAAGCGACTGTATATAGTGTATAATGAATGTTAGAGCTAGAAGCGACTGTATAAAGTATATAATGAACGTCGGAGCGAACTACTTTCTGGATGGTAAGCAGACCTAGGAATAGAACTAGACCTTGTGGTAGACCTGCATGTAGGAAGGACATAAAAGTCTGTTGCCTAACTGCTGAATATAGCCACTTGGAAAAGCAGTGCGAAGACTAGCCGACCACCTGTGCGAGGGACACCAGCAGAGTATAATCAAACGCTGGATACTATACTGGCCAAATCTTGCAACCACAGAATCCATCCAATTCTACCACCAGTTCACTCTTCTAATCGCTTCTCTGCAGAATATTCTAGTACCGTCACCCATTGAGATGTTTGGTCCGTAACAAGATTCAAACTCCGAAATGTTTGTGTCAACCCTGTTACCATGATGATACGAGGGGTGATCAATAAGTCCTCAGCCTCACCCAGAAATAATAAGCACAAAATGACAAACAATTTACGGCATGGGCAACTCGACCCACACATGTCTGATTACAATTCACCCTTGTTTTTCTCGCTACTGACCTTCTAATTAGCAAAAAATGAATGCCTGGAAAGTAATGACTGCAATGATTTGAAATTTAGAGGATATTGATAAAAGGCTTCATACTATGATGTTGTGCTTCGAAATCTGAGTTGTGCTTATTATTTCTGGGTGAGGCCGAGAACTTATTGATCACCCCTCGTACTGTAACCATGTGACTGAGAGCCAATCAGGAGCCTATATCTCAAGCAAATATTCCAATGCCAATCAATTTTACTAGTGATGGGTACCAGACTATTGGGATTGGAGAAGCAAACCAGAGTTTGAATTGGGTGGATACCAGGTCAAAATCTTGTATTACGAGCTACTGATTTGAGTAATCTTACAAAGGAACCACCATGACAATAAGAAAATGTATCCGTAAGTAATTCACTGAGGAAGTTTGATATGTATATAAAACCCTTTGTTTTTCTGCAAGTAGGATGCACTTGGGCCTGTGTGTTAACTGTAAAGACCTAAGAAAGAATTTAACCTTGACCCCTCTTAAAATGTTAGTTCTAAGTACTGTAAATGCATTTAAGTTCACAGAGATTTAATTTTGTGGTGGTTTTAAGTTCGCGGTAACACCGTAGACTGCAGTCTAATATCATGATAGAAAAATGTTCGCAGTGGATTCAAGTTTGCGGTGAAGTGGTCACAGCGAAAACCGCGAACATTAATCCACCGCGAACATTTCTGCATTTACAGTAGTATCCAGTATTTGCTGAACCAGTAAGAAAGCACAGCATGACTTACTTCTTGCCCAGCGCCATGACTCCATATATGGCACCTGTCACGAAGATCAGGCCGGAACCAAACACGGTGGTCAGCTCGAAGCAGAGCATCATGGGAAATATGGACAACCTGCGGGGAAAACAAACAGCGTTAATAAACAAGAAAATTTATTTTCTTTTCTTTTTCTTTCCAAACTATGGGAAATGAAAAAAGCTTGCTTATGCCTATGTCTCATGAAAACAGGCATGCAGGCCCCCATTCATAACTGGAAAATTATGATAATTCATCTACATGCATTTTAAATCTACAAATGCAATACATTCAGTTGTATCAAAGGCAGTGAGCTCTACAAAATAAAGTCACTGAATTACATACATTGGGGGTATTAGCCATGGAAACTAACAATTATCAAAGGTAAGTAAATCAAAATACATAAATAGGCAGTGTAGAAGTAGTGTACAACTTGTAGCCAACCATACATATATATGTCATATATTTTGAAAGAGCACTGGACCTGCATCATTCCCATTTCGAAACTACAGACATGTTGGCATTGATGATATTGTTCATTCTTTCATGCAACATTATGTATTACTTACACACAGTACAGTATAGTCCATACTTACACACAGTACAGTATAGCCTTGTAGATGTACTTTTAATAGCGTCCATACTTACACACAGTACAGTATAGCATTGTAGATGTACTTTAGTGTCCATACTTACACACAGTACAGTATAGCCTTGTAGATGTACTTTAGTGTCCATACTTACACACAGTACAGTATAGCCTTGTAGATGTAATTTAGTGTCCATACTTACACACAGTACAGTATAGCATTGTAGATGTACTTTAGTGTCCATACTTACACACAGTACAGTATAGCCTTGTAGATGTACTTTAGTGTCCATACTTACACACAGTACAGTACAGCCTTGTAGATGTAATTTAGTGTCCATACTTAATTACACACAGTACAGTATAGCCTTGTAGATGTACTTTTAATAGTGTCCATACTTACACACAGTAAAGTATAGCCTTGTAGATGTACTTTAGTGTCCATACTTACACACAGTACAGTATAGCCTTGTAGATGTACTTTAGTGTCCATACTTACACACAGTAAAGTATAGCCTTGTAGATGTACTTTAGTGTCCATACTTACACACAGTATAGTATAGCCTTGTAGATATACTTTTAATAGTGTCCATACTTACACACAGTACAGTATAGCCTTGTAGATATACTTGAGGTTTCCGATCCAGTTCGCTAGTCTGTCAAGCCCGTCAAAGAACTGGCAGCAGAGCGGAGCTTCTAAGACCATTGTCAGAAATCCTAGACATCTGCAGGGACAACATAAAAATATTTAACCTCAGTCTCAGTCACGTGTCAGTAAATTCAATCACTTTTTCAATGGTTATATTCTGCAGTAGGAGGAAAAAGGCTCTTGTAGTGTTTTAAGTTTGCACTTTGCAGTGTCTTTCAGTCCCAGTGAAAGCTGAGGAAAATAAACAAGAAAGTTACTACATCTACAGTACTATATACGCTTAGACCTCTAATTTGCTCTAAAACTCAAAGGAAACTACCTACTAGTACCTTTCAAAGTAAATTTACATTTTTTTTCATGTTGCTCTTATATTTTGTTTACAAATGGATAGTGTTTTCCAAGTGGATATTAAGCAAGCAAATTGACATGCACAACTCTTGAAAATTCTGAAAGGATTTGAACAATCAGCCCTATGATTCTGATTTCTGAGGCAAGATTACTATCTATATAGAGTGATATAAAAATCAAATCAAAATCTTTATTCATTAAATCAACAGTGCAGAGTTACCCCTGAGCGGTAGTACCCCTGAATATCGTTGATCTTACAGACTGGGGTAAATTCACATTATAACAATAACTAGACACAGTGGGCATGACATGAACAGTACATAGACAAAAAAAACACTTTAGCATCAGTCAATGATATCAAAGAAGACTTTCTATAGATTGATGTGGAAACGTGTAGTGCAGTGGGACCGTGTTCGCCCCGTGACCGAGAGGTTGCGGGTTCGAATCCGCCTGCCGTGTTACCGATCTTGTGCCCTTGGGAAAGGCACTTTACACGGCTTTCCTCACTATACTCAGGTGAAAATGAGTACCTAGCTTCGGCTCAAGGTGATTTACATCATTCACCCGGACGGGAGACCTGGCGCATATGAAAGGGTACGTCACCCTGCAAGGGGCGGTATAACCCCGTCGTGTCTAAACATGTGCGAACATGTGCGATCACGTCGACCGATGATGTATGTTCGTCTGTATCTCTGTGAATCTGCCGCTACCAGCCCAAAGCTGCCTAGGCAGATCCGTGTAATGAGTTGTATCATTGGCAATAAATAAATAAATAGATAGATTGATGTAATACTCACACCATGAGGACTCCTGCTACAATACAGATGGGATGGACAGTGATGCACGCCCAAATACCCATCCCCATACACACTGGAAAAAAAGAAAAACAGAACTGAACCTTAGTGGAAACTGAATAACCCCTCCTCCATGATACACATGCATTTGTGTTGTCTGGAAAACATGGCAGCCCAATGCAACAAATACCGAATAGTACCGGGTACTCTATGTAGTGTACTAGTAATTTGCTAGAAGTACATGTGCAGATTGATATGATGGGTGATAATGCAATGACAGATACCCATTGCCATACATACTGGAAAAAACAACAACATTTATTTTCTAGATGCGGTGAACTCCCAGATACCCATCCCAAATGGAAAAAATAAGAACCAATCATTTATACGTATTACATGATGGTAGGCTACAACTTGTAAGTATATGAAAACATTTACAATTTGTACATTCTATAACAGTTATGGACTTTAGAACATTTGCAACAGCACAATTTACAAAGGTAAACAAACATATGACAACAACAATAACAACATACAGTTAGTAAATATGAGACCTTCTTCATAGTATATTTAGCACTGTCAGAGTACAAATTTGTACTTTACTCCGATATTTACTCTAAAGATAGCATACTTTTCTGACATGATTTAACGTTACTTGTCATATGTGCGTGACACCATATGACGTTGTGTCACTAGGAACTGTCTGTATAACAACATATTTGATTACCTACCTAAATATTACTCTGATCGACAAAGATTATGATATAGTACTTAACTTTACACATCCCACGCATTTTAATAATAGAAAGGTTTGACAATTTGACAAGCCAAATGTCTTACTCTTACCTAACGAAGCTATCGCGCCGACACATCTTCCTAGAATCTTGAACCACCAGGCCACCTCGTCCTTCCCGGCGTCTTTGTTTTGGTTCATCTTCAAGGCTTTCCCGGCGACTCCGGTCTCCTTAGATCGTTGAAATGTTCCTTTAAGACCCCCTGGTGTCAATATGTTCCAGATGTACCTTTAAGACGTAATACGAGCCCTTTTCTTGGCGTGTTTTCATGAGATTCTGACTCATCCTACGTGGCCGCCCTGGTGACCTTTACCCCTGTGGAAGATAACATTATAGAATAGGGAATGGTTTATTTTTCGATAAAAAAAGAGTTTTCAATGTCAATGGCTGTAAACTTTTAAATAATTGACACATATATCCACATCATATATTTGTAAGTCTAAATCAAGTAATAAAAATAAACTTTTTGTTTAGTATCAAGCAAACCATAAATTGACCCCATTCTTTTCGAGAGTGGTACATGCCCTTTTGGGTGACGCCATTGTGACTCGGGGGTTCTCAGGACAGATTTATAGGATGCATCAATAAGTTTGAATGCAATTTTTAGAATCAGTATATATACACTTATTTGATTGCTGTCAGTATCAAAAATACAATGCCATAAATTGTGTAATCAAAAAAGAAAGCTTCCCCTGCCCCGAATAATAATGTATTCTTCCAGTTTAGTCCGGCTTTTCATGCTGCAGTTTCTTGTCATATCGCCAGACGGCGTTCAAGACGCCCGAGACCTGTGTTGGAGGAGCCTCGGGTTGATAGCCTAGCTCTTTTGAGTAGTTGATACTTGTCAGTAGGAAATAGCCTGTTGATTAAATGGATGACATACAAGTACGCATCAATTTTCGTCCCTTAAAAAAATGCTAATTAGCTTTCAATAGTACTCGCTTCTGTTTTGGGTGACCATAGCCGCAGGGCCGGGTGTCATCCAGTATGGCCTTATTTCAAGGCGACGATCGGTCATCAAACTTGCCAGATGTATAGACTCAATTCCGGCCGTTTCTGAAAATAAGCAAAAAAACAACAAAGCTTTCAACTTTACTGTAAATCTTGCAAAGCAGCTGCAAAATAAACAACTGCATGCTGTTGAAAAAAAAGAAAATATCGGACTGAAACGTCATAGAATGCTAACGTTAATTCCAAGATCAAACAGTACAGGAAGATGTGAAAGAACCCGTTGTTCGGTATATCACTTAGATTCATCATGAAGGCAACTTTTTTTCAAGCCTTTTTTTAAAGTTATTATTCGCACGCTAGCATCACTTTTGTGCAATTAAATCAACGTTACTGTCCAAGCAACAAATTACATGTACCAACAAGTGGCGAAAAGGCCCGTTTAAAACTCTTTAGTTTATCATCATCATCATCTTTCATCCTCTTGAGAGGTGGAGCAAACGAAGTTGGTCCTCCAGAACTTTAGTTATAACCTGTCAATATAGAAGGGCTCAATAATGAATAAACAACATTTCAAAGCACAAGCTAAAATTCTGTATCTGCTCGGAGGACATAGCTACATGACTCAATCTATTAAAGGTATAGTGTGAGTATTCTCCAAGCTGAGGAAAATCGTGACCTTTTTCTTTTATGCCGTTTGTTTCTATCAGCAGGTGGGGTCTTCCTGACACTGTGACAGAAACGCATGATATGAGAAATCTAATCTCCAAGCAGATCTTGCGGTGGCATAAGATAATATCATAAGCTGTAGAGGAGTATTATTCGCCCCCGCCTTATGCCACCGCAAGATCTGCTGGAGATTAAATATTAGAGAAAATGGTCACAAGCTTTCCTACCAACTTCTGCATGGAGTGGATAAAAAAGTGCGAGGGCGCCAATCCTTAATCTGCAAACAGATCCTACGGTAGCATAGGATAGCATCAAAAGCTGGCAGAGGAGTGTTCCGCTACGCTCCGGTGCCCGTTTGACTCCCTTAGGCCGGCTATACTCTTTGGTTTGATACTACCTTATGGCACCGTAGGATCTGCTTGGAGACTAGCCGATCCTTAAAACCCGTTTCACACCTGCGTGAATCGGCCGAGTTTACACAACCCCTGATCCGGGCAAACAGCGCACAATACGGGGCTAATGTTACACCTCTCACGGCCAAATCTCGGTTTCCCATTGGCTGTTTAGAGTCGCCCATACGTAGCCAGCCGTGCGAGAAATCCAGGTCTTACCGAACGCAAACATTACGACAGACACCCTATACATTACCAGATAAGCAAAACTTCTAGATCTTGTAAGAATCACGCCCCAAATTTCTAAGATAAGGCCAATTCTTAAAGCTTTAAGAAACCTTAGAATGATCGATAAGATTTCTTTCAAGCCCTGACGATAATGGTTATATGTCTCCATAAATGTCACGCTAAGAATGCCTATTCAAGAAGCATGATAAGAAACGTATACAATAGACTATCGGCCTTGGCATTTTAGGAAAACGTTTTGTCTCTTCCATGACGATCCGGTGTTTCAGAGATAAAAGTTACCCAGACAAAAACATCGATGCCACAATCATTTTTATGTGTTTGCATACATAATTGCTTGAGTAAAACGGGCGCATTGTTCTCGCACACGCATTCGGACCCCTATTCATGACCCCGCGCCGCGCAGACGACACAATGGAACGGCTTCCCTAGCAACGCCTAGCAACGGCCGCCGGGCGACCACGCGTAGAGGACGGAGTGCACTCACTCGGGCGATTTGACGGACTAATTTCACTGGAAAAGCAGACAAGATGCCGCAAGATATGCCGCCGAAGAAGAGCATTCTTATGACGCCGGATCCCTACCACACGCCAGGGTAAGAAAACGTACAAATATCGAGGTGTCTCGACGATTTGTTGATAGCATAACCAGCCGGTATACCCCCTACTGACTGCACAGCACCACAGCACTCTACTCGGTTCTACCTTATCGATCGTTGTTGGGTTCAGTGTAAAACTGTATGTTTGGTTCAGTATATATATAAAACAAACCCCTTCGCATGAGCTTGGATACCTATATAGCTTTAAAGAGCTAGCCACTGTACAGTCAAGTTACTTCTATCGCCATTTTTATACGCTAGATATACCAACGACAGGAGGGCTTTTGTGTATTTTGATATCTCTCTGTGTGTATAGCGCGTTGTACTCAAAACACTCGATGTTGTATCAACAACTTATCCTCAAAAACACTCAAAATTTTCTCTAAAAAGCCTCTCTCAAACGACAGGAAGATCTCGGTAGCGTGTTTATTGAAACATTAGCTGAATCCGTAGGTATATATACCCGCATTATGCCCGTACTTGACAAGCTGAACCTTGCATGGTGGGTGTGGGTTAAAATCTCAACACTCGCACAATGCAGGTGGGACTAAGTGTGTGCCGAACACTTCAAAGCACCTGGAGATATGCTTAGGTGAAAAGATCGTGGCCTTCTGAGGTTTTAAGTTCTCACAGCTAACTAGGTCTAACTACATTCACTTAGGCTTAGACAGGGTCTCATACGTGACAGCGATTTGTTTGTTTTGAGTACACGTATTTTGATATTTGTGTATAGTGCTGAACACTTCATATAGCTTAGAGATCTCTTTGGGTGAAAATATGTGATCTTGAGTGTTTTTCACAACTAGCTAGGTCCCACTACTTAGACTGAGTGGCATAGGTGGCAAGTTGGCAACAGTTTGCTCTTTTTATATACAGGTATTTTGATATCAGAGTGTTATGGTTTTTCCTAACATTGTTTTGTATACATTAACTTAGTGTTGCAAAATGGAAGAGGCCTTCACTGTATGTCATCCACAAAAGACACAAAATACAGGGCAAGATTAGGATTTCTTGTGCCTGTTGGTGGTAAGTGGTTTGACGTAATCTTACGTCCCAAACCACCTGTGCCAGGTGTATGTGTCACAGGTGTACAGGTGCGTAGGTCAGCCATCTTGAAAACAGTCTATGAACATTCAAGACCCCTTACCTAGATGTTATGTTGATTGTTTTGGGTACCTTTTTGGTTCACGAGTCGTTTCTACGTTCTGGTGACAGGTACACATATGCTGTCGGCCATCTTGAAATACTCTGTCAACATGACCCACTCCCCCACTAAGAGGTTATGTGTACACATATTCGAGCACATTGCAAAATATTCCGCCCCTAAACGACGACCTGAAACGTTAAGTAAAAGTATAACATTACACTTGGAATACTAGGAACAGATTGACACAAAACATCGATTTTTGAGAGCCATCTTGAAATAATATGTCAACATTCCCTTCCCCTTCACTAAGGGGTCATGTGTATTTGGGCACGTTGCAAAATATGTCATCCCCCACACTTCGACCTAGACCAAGCATAGTTACAGATTGACACAAAACATCAATTTTCGAGAGCTCTGAGAGATTGTGCACGTTGAACACGTTCAAACAGGAAGCGATGAGACGACCGAATATTTCCATGACCCTTGGGAGTGGGAGCGTTTGTCGGTTGTCTTCTTGACATGTGTGTCACAGGTACATGTGTGTCATTGCGTAGGGGTTAAGTAGATATTTTGGCACATTGAACAATTTTCCACCTAAACGATGACATGAAAATAGCACAGTTACTCTAGAGACAGATTGACACAATGTATCGATTTTCGAGAGCTCTGTGAGATTGTGCACGTTCAAACAGGAAGCGATGAGACGACCGAATATTTCCATGACCCTTGGGAGTGGGAGCGTTTGTCGGTTGTCTTGTTTACCTTTTTGTTCACGAGTCGCTCGTTCACTACGTTCTAGTAACAGATATGTGTGTGACAGGTACCAGTGCGTAGGGGTTAAGTAGATATTTTGGCACATTCCAAAATGTCCCACCTTCTAAACGACGACCTGAAACAAGCATAGTTGCACTACGAAAAGATTGATACAAAGCAACGATTTTCAAGATGTTTGAGAGATTGTGCACGTTCAAACAGGAAGCGATGAGACGACCGAATATTTCCATGACCATTGGGAGTGGGAGCGTTTGTCGGTTGTCTTCTTGACATGTGTGTCAGAGGTACCATTGCGTAGGAGTTAAGTAGATATTTTGGCACATGGAACAATTTTCCACCTAAACGACGACCTGAAACAAGCATAGTTACACTAGGAACAGATTGTCACAAACCATTGAGTTATTGTTTGAGTTATTGTACACGTTCAAACAGGAAACAATGGGACGACCGAATATTTCCATGACCCTTGGTTGGAGCGTTTGTCGGTTGTGTTGTTTACCTTTTTGTTCACGAGTCGTTCACTACGTTCTAGTGACAGGTATGTGTGTGACAGGTACCAGTGCGTAGGGGTTAAGTAGATAGTTGGGCACATTCCAAAATGTCCCACCTTCTAAACGACGACCTGAAACAAGCATAGTTGCACTAGGTACTCTCTAAGCAGAGGTTGAGTCGCGTAGATATAGTAGTAGTCGGAAAAATTACACCGGCGCTCCTCTTAAGTAGTCGGAAAAATTACACCGGCGCTCCTCTTAAGTAAGAGGAGCGCAGGTAATTTTTCCGATTACTACTATATCTACGTGACTCAACCTCTGCTTGGAGAGTAGTAAGTAGCACTAGGAACAAATTGACACAAAACATCGATTTTCGACAGCTCTGTGAGATTGTGCACGTTCAAACAGGATGACTCGACACGACCTGACATTTTCCCGTGACCCTTAGTGGGAGGGGACGGTAAATACCTCACAGCTATATGTGCACTAACAACACACCTGTCACGCAGGCTCCAAGCAGATGTTTGGTGGAAGATCCGTAACGTTTTCTGGCGGCCAGGTTTTTCTGACAGTCTCGAGCTCTCACAGAGAACATTGTGATCTTTCATCCCAACATGTCCTTGGGGATTTCTCAAGTAGCCTCAAATCAGTCTTAACGGGGGCGCTTTTGCTGTTGTCGCCCGTTTGGTGTTGTTTTCTTATGCGGTCGTGTTTTGTTTACTAAACGTTTTTGTCGGAAATAACTGAAAGCATCAGAAACTAGCACGTTGTGAGCCAAGAAAGGCAATACCAAAACATCAGCTTCTTCACTAATAAAGTTGTCACGCTTGAGTACTGTCCGTTCCAAACTTCCCACGTTTATGGTACATAGAACCATGGTCTCTTCAGTTCCACACTAAAGACATGTTACAATTTACCAAAAATAGCTAAATGAAAAAAAAAAATCGTTTCAGGAAAGATATCCAGCAAACTGATGGATATTTTTAGCCTTGGTAGGATGTATATCAAAACTAGGAACTTGTTTTCCTGTCTTTGGTTCATTTCTGTTATTTATTCGGTTCAGACAGAAATGTTCTGCACACACCAGGAGACTAAGCCCTCTACTGATAAAAGTAACTCACTTTAAGAGCATTAGCAAGCCGTTTGCGGTTACAAAGAATGCTGTTGATGTCATCTTCAAGATTCAAGATTGCAAAAGTGGCTTGTGGCATGGAGTACCAACACCCGGACTCGGTGTCCCAGAAATGTCAGTTGTTTCTTCCAGACCACGGAATCTAAATAGGTTCGCGTGAAACCCGATTCGTTCTAGAACATTATTCATGTTGCGCCGCGTTGTTTGTGGTTCTAAAGAACAAGACACCCCAAACAGTTGTACAAAGATTTAATGAGGTCAAGAGAGAACGGTGTAAAGAGAGTTTGTCTTTGAACCGCAGTAGTCAAAGTCTAGGCATTGTCAGCAGCGTGAATAGTGACCCGTTTAGCTGGACTGTTTTTAACTTGTGTTTTCATTCCAAGGAGACCGGAAAGTACCGGGCAAAAGTCGTTCTTGTCGAAAGGGGTGTAAAGAAAGAAAGTTTGTTTTGAAATGCTATCCTAAAAGTCCGAGGAACGCATAGAAAAACAGTACAAGAGTACTTGTATGTACAAGAGTCTTTTACGGGCTGAAAATGAAATAATACGATGCATTGTCATTGTGACGGTGTCTGGGTTGACAGAAGCGAGAAAACATCCAAACTGATCCTATATATTCCAGAGAAGTTAGTGGCTTTGATGGTGCGTTGGTAATATGGCGACTTATTCACCATGGATCTACTTCCACTGTTTATTTTGCATTGGAAAAGTGTGTTGCCGACATTACGCCAGGTACACGACACGACAGGTGTGTGGGCGTCAACAGGTGGTTGCTAGTGTCTCAGGAGGCATGCCGGGACTTCTTGCGCTGACCGGTTGAACAACTCTTCTATCTCGGTAATTGGAGCACTTACAGGCCTAATCATAAGCTCGTGTGCGCACGGTATGTCCACATTACCATGACACACGCAAGGCGTCATCCTAATCTCCGAGCAGATGTAGGGTTGAGCACTGTATTTCAGGCCTATGTGTTAGGCGCTGTACATGTGTCAAACTTTTCTTCTGTTATGGTGCGGTTTTTGCCCTTTACCCACGCCCTAAGGTTCGGACTATCCATGGGATAAAGACGTTGACTACGTAGAAAGACAGACGACCCACAAACACACATATTACACTAAGCTGAACCCTACATCTACTTGGAGATTACAGTCGTCCCACTCCCACTGTCATCGAGCTACGTATACCCTCTCTCACACTGGTAAGACAAGCGAACAAAGAAATGGCACATGTGCAGAAGATGTGTTACACTGATAAGAAGAAAACCTTTCATGTGCTTTTTATCATCACTGATTCCTTTTCCTCTATGGGCAATAAAACAGTAACAATTTTGTACATTGTCGTATTTGCTACACAACCCACAGTTCTGTATCTGTCAACATTCGGTCACTTATAACCAACCTTCCCCAAGGCTCAACGGACTCTGATACTCCTTGTCGTCTTGTTAACGCAATGTACAGTAATTTAGCAACGTGATAATTTCTTTGATGAAATTATTTACGTAAGTACCAAAGGGTTAACGTTTGTTAGGTTTTTGTAACTAAGCAATAGCACGGCGCAACCTAGAGGTGTCATAGAAACGTGAACTTCGCGTTCGTTACTAGTACTGTTTGTTAGAAACTATTCAAACACTGTGAGAGTGTGTTTGACTATGTATGTATGTACACTAAGCACGATAACTGGAGAAAGAAAGAGCCATACTATAAACACTAACCGGTTGTCATAACGTGGATCAAAACAGTAATTATGTCTTCTGTTGTTATAGAACCGTACGTGGCCAGGTTTCTTTTGAGTTTTAATCGTTGTAACCTGCTTCTGAAAGTTCCGAAAACATTCTTGTAGCAATGGTGTGTCTTTTACGTACTGTAACGCTACATACGAGCAGATAATGTGCCTTTTTTTCTGTACAGGGTGGGCAACATCGTTCTATTGTAAAATACAGCCAAGGAAACGAATGGAGACATTTCTTTATTATCATGATGACTGTATTTCATCTGCCCTCGCACTTAGATTTTACGTGTTATTTTACCTGAAAAAATCCACATTTCTCTCGAATAAAACAGTAATGTTTCCATGGCAACAGCTATGACGTAATCTGTATTACATCGTCATAGCAAGAAAAACCGCCCCTCGGCAAAATACGGTATAAATGCACACAGTACAGTCAAAATCCGCTTACGAATCTTATCACGATCAGGCGGCATTAATTAGCTATCGGATAAAATGGACTAGTGTTTCTGCTTGGAGACGTGAAAAGCCGCTGACTGAACTTTGCTCAGCTATCGGCTACATCAAACAGGGTTATCGGCACCATGTCAAGCCGGGCTTTGTCGCGATTGTGGGTGGGAATACTCTCCAAGCAGAGGTTAGGCTTCTGCTGTTATTTTAAATGTTTTTTAGGATTCTTTATTGTGGATCATTTTGTAGTATTAAGTGGCCCATGAGACATCATGAAAGTAGTACAGAATAGAAAGCCGCTAACAGTATACAAAATAAAAACGCATTGAAATAAAGATAAACGTAAAAAAACAGCAGGAGCCTAACCTCTGCTTGGAGAGTAGGTGGTAAAACTTTGAACCGTTTGAAGTGGCGCTATTGACGGCTTTTTATGGGGTAGCCTGGTAACCATGCCAACGTGACGTGAGCTCGCCGCTATCTCTACGGTGCTGCAGGAACCTTCCTTGGTGCTTCGAGTGTTGCACTTTTGGGGAGGGGGGGGGGGGTGTGGTTAAGACATTGGTTTCAATTACTTCGCCCAATGGATGGCGGTGAAAGGCCAGCTAAAAAGATAGACTGCTAAAACAGACCTATGCTTAGTTTTGTGAAACACCGGTACCCCTAAGCCGACCAGAGGAGAATGGCGACTAGACTATTTATGGGGAGGATAATCTTGACTTCAGTTGACAATAGAAAAATGTTGATGGCAAGGCAAACGTGTAAATTCCCCTTATGTGGTATTTCGTTAGTGTTATCTGTGTTTGTTAGCCGATATGATGATTCCAACACCCTTCGATGCAACCTAGCTTGCGAATATAGATATCTAGAGAGCAATGGAGCAATGAATGAATGAATAAATGAATAAATAAATAGAGGGATCGCACAAGGGTCTATGTTACTTTTCAAGTTTTAAAACCCGAAGTACGTTTCTTCCAATTATAAATATTAAACATTCCTTTGAATAGAAATAAAAACAAAAATCTTAAAGGTGTTATTTACCTTTACGAACTCAGTGTATCTATTCACTTTCTAATATTCAGATACGTCACTTCGCTTACACTGCATCCGAGGTGACGCAAAACTGTTATATAAACCGTTTTTGGCCCCATTAAGGTTATAAAACGCATCCTGTCGAGTACAAAGGTGTGTAAATCGCCCCCAAATCCTGATCAAACTGCCCCACAATCCGCCCTGCAGCGCGTTGGTAAATAGTTTTAACGTGTTTGTCCGGGGGTTATAGTGTAGAGCGAGTCAACAGCAGAGATCGATATGAGCTAGGCGCGTGTTCCGATCGTGTTTGTTCTGTTAACACAAGTGGGATGGCGTGCATGTCGTCACCGCGACACGTGGGCTATCTCCAAGCAGATGTTTGGAGGCATTGATGATAGTAGCATTTCCTGACCGCCCCGTTTCCATGGCATGGGGGCTTGTTTGTAAGAAAAAACAAATGGTGCTGTCAGTAATTTTTCCCCAATACATGTATCTGCTTGGAGGCTTGGGTTAATCAGCCATCAAAGTGGTAGTTATGCCTAGATATAATAACCGCTGCAATAGACAAGGAGATAGTATACTAGCTTTGCACTTATGAGTATGGGAGTTGAACACTTGCCTGGGTGCCATCCTACTGCCCCAGTTCAGGTATCATCAAATGTTTACTTACTTCGAACGACCGAACAAGTAAACAAACAAATAGAAAAAGCTCCTGTACCATACTTCATGCTTCAGGTAGCTTGACTGTCAGACAGACCCAACGTTCACCCATCCAATGCTTGTGTGGAACAATCAGCAAAAAAAACAACAAACAAACACATAAGAACTAGCGCAAATGTAAAACATCCATATTTTTTCCACAGGTACCTCGGCTATTGTCCGCAGTTTAAGTACTAGATCGGCTCGACGTTCACCCATCAAAGGCTAACTTCGAACAAACAAACAAAGAAGGAAACAAGAACAGCAACAACAGACAAACAAATCAAAACGAGCACAAAAAGTCTTCGTTTTCCCCGCGGGTACCTCGGCTACTGTTCCTAAGCTCGAAATTCGCCCATCAAATGCTAACTTAAAAAACTAAATAACTAAGCAATTTCAAACCTACGTTTTCCTGCAGGTATCTGGGCTACTGTCCGCAGTTTAAGTACCAGATCGGCTCGACGTTCGGCAACACGACCCACCGACTCCTCACGAACCCGAACGTCGCGGCTTCGGGAAGTTCCGTGCTGACCGATACCTTCCCAAGGCTCAGCCAAGGCGTCGACAAGGTACGGAACAAAAACTTGACGTCTTCATCCCTCCCCACCCCTTCTCTCTAACCATCATAGTACGGAACAAAAACTTCGCTTTCCTTCTCCCTTTCTTTCCCCCTTTCTAGCTATCATGGGGTATGAAACAAAAACTTCATGTCGTCTCCCCTCTCTAAACCGTTCTCTCTGTCATTAGGTTCGGAACAAAACATCGTTTTCATTTTATTTCTCTTCCACTCTTTCTCCCGTTCATTCCAGAAAGGCATCTCCAAGAACCTGTCTTTTTATCATATCTTCGACGTGGGAATAATTCTAATCCCTTTTTCTACCCTTTCTCACTATTTTTTTCATCTACTTCTTTCAATCACTTATAAACTTGTAACCAATATAAAGTATCCCATTCGTTACTTCTTTGTTCATTCTTCTTAGTTGTCACTCACACTGCTTGCACACCCATTTTGTTCCGCCAGGCGGCGTTTATCCGTACGCGAACGGCTAGCTGGGGAGACCAGAAGCTGACCGAAAAGATGGTGCCGGGATACACAGGTAAGGAATTTATCTATAGAGCATCTTTACTCAGTTTCTATATCAATGAATCAGAAGGGTGGTGGTGTCTTTAGTTTGCATATCAATAAACTGTATCCCAACAGTACAGGCCCAAGTACGATCATGCAAAAAAATTGTGGGGTCGTGTGGCATAGCTGCAGGGTGTTTGGCCCAGAGACCGAAGGGTTAAAACCCTGTTTTGTTACCAATCGTGTTCCAATGAGAAAGGCCATTACACGACTTGCTTCACTCCACCAGGTGTGCAACCAGCACATGACTTCAGTTGGGGAGGTAAAGGAAATGGAAAGAGAGGGCTCAGCCTTCCAATACCATGCCCTGTAGCTAGACATAATGGATGACAACCACGGTCCCTGTCTCTAAAAGGCTATAGGAGCTTTCTTTTTACAGAATGAAATGAGAGACAAACATATCATACTTGCATCTCCTTTTCCCACAGGGTACATTCCGAAGATGCAGAACCACTACTTCGGCAGCAGGTACGCAGACACCTGCGGCTCCGCTATCGCCGACTTCGAGAGCGACCAGCGCGGCCACACCGCCAAGAGAGACCACATGCGGACCCTGACGGCACTGCAGACCGGCAAGCTCAAGCCCGACGACTCCCAGAAAAACGTAAGACAAACCGTGAGGTTATTGCGTTAAGGGCGTAAACGTTCATACGAAAGACGGAAAAAAAAGTTGGAGACGACACAAAACCTCGAGCTCCTTGATACAGAGTTTCGACGATTTCACGGTGAAAATGAAAAGTTCTTATTCTCCACATGGTTCAGATCAAGTCGGTGTAGGTTCGATCCCACACTCGCCTTATTTCGGATGGCGACGTAAAGCTGGCTCGGTATATCGAGGAGCTGTAGGCACTAGCCTAAAGGTCAAACCTCAGCACGTTTAGAATCCAACACACTTATGGACATTCACACCGTGGAGCAGGGCAAGTCTAAAGGTTTAACCTCATAATCTCCCAGCAGATCCTGCGGTGGCATAAAATAGTACTAGTATCATAAAGCTGGCCAATGGGTTTGGTTGGCAAATGACACTCCTTAGCCAGATAAACTGTTTGGTCAGATTTGTGATACTACTTTATACCACCGTAGATCTGCTGGGAGATAATGCTCTCCAAGCAGAGGTTAGGCTCCTTAAAAACGTCAAAAACAGCCGGAGCCTAACCTCTGCTTGGAGAGCAGGGAAATAAGTGATCACAGTCTGGTAGTCTAGTACTAGCTATTTGAAAATGCATCAATATCATTATTTACCTTGGTTGATGATGACTGCCTTATCTAATTTCCAAGCAGACCCTACGGTGGTATAACATAGTATCAAAAGCTGCCGGAGGAGTGAAGCCGGCCTAGGAGTGTGTTTGGCTCCCGGCCCAGTGACTGATGACTCCCTTTGACCAGCTGTACTTCTTATCCAACTTTGATACTATCTTATGCCACTGGTAAATCTGCCTGGAGATTATGCCTCACAGTACTGCATGTGTTACAGCTGATCACAGCCTCGTACCAGACCCCCCTGAAGCCGATCGCGCGGCAGGCCAAGCCCTACTACTCGCCGGGCTCGCTACAGCACATCAAGTCGCCATACCGCATGAGCAACGCAGAGGCCAAGAAAAACTTCATGTCAGGTGAGAGTTTTGCTCATTCATTCATTCGTTCGTTCATTCATTCATTCATCAATTTACTCAGACATCCAGTCAGTCGGTTTTCCAGGTTTCTATTCAATTTCTTTGCGATATTTCTTCAGCTGTTTATGTATCAATTCCTTCCTTCATTCATTCATTCGGCCATTTATTCGGTCTTATTATCTCATCACTCATTCAATCACCTTTTCACTCCCGCGGTTCCCTCAGAGAGTCAAAATTCAGATGGTCATTCAGTCATCAGTATCTCATTCGTTCGTTCATTCATTCACTACTTGTTCACTCACTGCTTTATCCTCATTCCCCCAGGCTACACCGGTTTCGTGCCCAAGGCGCGGGGGCTGATGGGAATGGGGTACCCCGTGGTGACCAACGCGGCGCTGTGCGAGTTCACCAACGAGATGGGGAAGAACAGGACCCTGAAAACTCAGCCAATCACCATCAAGCGCGAGACCAAGGGCAAAATGGAGACCCAGGCCATTTATCCCGAGGGCTCCGGGCTGGTGCCGCATTACACGGGACACATCCCAGGTACCTTGTTTGTTTTCTTACTACTCACAAAAACTTTCAATGCTGTGGTTATGACACCAAAATACAGCCTTCTTATCTGTAATATGTTTCAAGATTATTCAGTGAACATACACGTAAATGTTTACAACAAATGTGATCTGGTGGTATTGAACATGGAACCATCCAATTATCTCGTTCAATGAATGCCAGACACGTAGGCATATCATTACGTTATATTGTAAACTGGAAATGCTGTATTTTGAAACCGAATATTTGGATTACTAAAGGCTAACTGCCGTACATACAACGCCAGAGCAGACCTTACCAATCAGATCCACTATATTGTTTCTCTCATGTAGTAAGGGCTATTCTGTAGTAGGCATTATAGGCCTGACGAATCATTAGTTTTAGTATGTATTCGTGCGATTTCTGTCCAATACGATACCTTTGAACAAAGTTGTTTTATTCTTTATTTTTCTCCACAGCGCAAAAGTTCAAGTTCGGCGACACGTTCGGCCACAGCACGTACAACGCGCTGAAGATCGGGACCGGCATGACGCCGCAACAGGAGGCTATCATTTCTGTACAGTAACCCCCCCCCCCTTTCCCCCTCCAACAAAAGACCCCTCCCTCCATTCTTCCATTACTTTCCTTACCCGCCATAGCACTGTCTGTAGGCCCAGACCACTCGACAAAAACTAATTCGAATTTGCATTGGTCTTAATTTCAACTTCGGAACACCATGAAAAATAAAACTTAAAATGCATAATAAACACAAAGCGTAAAGAACTTCGTTTTTTTTTCTATTCGTCAAATTCGTCAAATCGCTCAGTCTACCCTGGTGGAATGGAGGTTTGCAGGTTGATTTGGGCTTTTATGTTTGCTCATTGTGTACATCTTTCGGTTAGCTCCGTTTTACGATTATTTGTGACAAACGCTAGGAACCAGGAAACATGTACTTGATCATATAAAGGCAGCATCGAAACTTTTGTTGTCTGGAGCCTTTTAAACAAAGTTTTGAGTCTTTTATATAAATCTTTCTGATCAAGTTAATGATCTATTCGACAGTGAACGCTCTACTCAAAACAATGCCACTTGTTTATACCACCGGGATTCTGTGATGATTCCACATTTGGTTCATGTCTGTCTTGGTAATAAAGAATTAGAAAAGAGCCGAACATTAACGAACACTTTTGGTTTTGAGCCACAACTGTATAACTATAGCAACGTTCCAGATTGCAGTATATATGTGTATATGTATAACGTTTTGACGTCAGAAAAAGGACAATGCGTTTTTTTATAGAAATATCATATTTTTGCTCTATTGACCATAACGTTTGTGATTGTAAGATACATTTTATACATGAAGTTTGCTTTCTTGATATCACGACGTTAATTTTTCTTCATATGTAAAAGAAATTTCCGTCTCCGGGAGCTTATTAATATGCCCTACTACATACTGTATCTTTATTTCATGTGACATTTAGAATGGATAAGCTTATAGTAAAATTTCAACCAAAAATGATATACATTTTTATTCTAGAGCAATTGCAGAGCTTAACATAATGTATTTCAGATTGCTGCCCGCTTCAAAACTGTATTAAGCTCTTTCAAGAAAAACAACGCTCGTATAGAAACGTGTTGTGACCACGAACGTTAAATATACAAGATGTTATTTAGGTTTTAAAAACATCAAAATGCTTTTTAAATGGTGTAAAATCTGTGTCTTAGTCAGAGGAACATTGTTACAAAGTTTGAAAATTGCATTTCACATTTGTTTGTGTTCCTTCCCTACAATATGCTGCTCATTCATATATCTACCTAAGCCATAGAAGATATTTTGTACCGATGTATACCAGATTAGTACTTGCTATTTTTGTGTGTGACATCAGTAATTGTACAAATATGTACTACATATGTATATTTAGCTCTATCGTTGTGGTGTGATTGCAAAACTGAAATAAATTTTGATCGTAACCGGAAAAATGTGCACGTATTTCTTTTCATTGCTAAATAAGATAAATAAACAAACAAACATAACATGTCGACATGATAAAGGAAAGGGAATGGGAGAAAATATACTAGATACTAGAAAATATGGTACGTCGATGTAGGTTAGACATCCAGGTAATAAGATACGCCAAAAATAGTTACTCAAGCAACTGGATATGGTTTTGAGGTTTTGAAACGGTCAGACGTTTCGGATAGAATCGACTATCCTTCGTCAGTGACACTGAAGAGATCTGGAAGAAACAGGTCTTTTATACTCTAACTATGAATGAAGACAATTTCAGATGTCCGATAGGAAAGGTTGTAAGACAATTCAGACTGAAGACAATTTGGATTCCAAAGAAAACAAAGCTAAGCCAAAGTCAAGCTGAAGACAATTTGGATTTCAAAGGATAGCAAGGCTAAGACACAGTTAATGCAAATGAGTCAATTAGCTCCTGTTGTTTTCGTTACAGGAGCTTAAGTTCCTAACTTTTTCACTCTGCTCTCTTCCTTATGATGCAAAATCGACTGTTCCAAAATTAAATTTGAAGAAAATGTCGCTGGAAAAATGTTGGATAAATGGGCAAATAACATACCAGAGCCGGTCAAAAAGTACATTCGACGTCCTTGAAGACTATGTACCTAAATTATAGTCAGTCATTGTGGTAGCAGAACACAGTATTCAAGCGCGACCCCCGGGTCCATGACGCAGGTACAGAAAGTAGTACGCATAAACTTGTTGAAGGAGAGGTAAAAAGACTTACTAAGTTTGGGAGGCTGCCAGATATAAGAATATAACCTGTGTTGCGTGGTCGCGGAAGGTGTTGACTCTGAGGCTGTTTGATTTAGATTGTGACAGTTTTCTATTTTGTGTATAAATGCGCCCTATGACGCAAAGTTCTCCCCCTCTAGTGCGAGCCGACTGCAGTTATTTGACCTCCGCAGAGCGGCGTTTCAAAGTGGGCGTGAGAGGGCGATGTGCCGACAGGATTTTTGAAAAATATTTTGTGGCATATACCCTGAACTCGATCGAACATATCCGTTTTTGGTATTCCTATTATAAAAAGTGCATCCTACTATATTTTTTCCGCGTCGAAGCCAGTCATCTTGTGGTCCTTAACTTTAGAAATCCCCATAGGCCGAAAACTGTGTTCTGCTACCGTCAACCACAACCTGCCGAACCGGTTCTGACCCTGAAGCCGTGAGGATCTGTGTCGGGTAATTGTGTAGTTTGCGGTTCCGAGCGTTGTATTTTGAGGCCGATAGCCCGGTTGCGCGTCGGTCGACGTTTTAGGTATCCGATGTCACGGTCACCTCTCGCTCGTTATTTTACGTTGCAACGTCGCTGTTTGAAAACCGACATCGCTTTTTTGAAACCCGACGTCGAAACCCGACGTCGAAGCTCTTTCGAAATCCGACGTCGGTTTTGAAAATACACGTCGCTTTCGAAAACTGACGTCGGTTCTCAAAAACCACATCGCTTTGAACACCGACGTCGGTTTTGAAAAACCACATCGCTTTGAAAACCGACGTCGATTCTAAAAAACAACATCGCTTTGAAAACCGACGTCGGTTTTGAAAAACTACATCGCTTTGAAAACCGACGTCGGTTTTGAAAAACTACATCGAGGATTAACTCCAGGGGGAGGGGCCTTTTACACCTTTCATTCACACCAACCAAACACAGATGTGTATTTGTTATCAAACCCACCATGGATCGACTAGTTAGGCATATTTCCTGCCCTTACGCCCCAAACAGAGATTCGGCTCCGAGCAGTTGGGAAAAATTTGAGAGTTTATCATATGCCTCTTTCTTGTCCCGCCCTTGTTGGGGAGGGCGGACGAAAGACGCGGCACATAACAATGCCGCAATTTTGCTCCCAAACCTCTGCAAGGAGCTTCCGACTGGTTTTGACGTCGGGCCTTCTTTTTTGTTTAAACTTCCTCTTTAAACACTTGGTTTGGCGACATAGCAAAATAAAATAAAAAAACAACGTTAAAACCAGTCCTTTTGCGTGGGGAGTACATATCACCGTGAACTAAGCTATATTTACCTTACACTCCTACAGGGCAAAAATTCTACATAGATGTGTATTACACTATGTGTATTATACTGTATCTCTCCAAGCAGAGGTTGCGCTTCGGCTGTTTTTCATGTGTTTTAGGCCTTTTTGTGGGGCTTTCAATTTTGTACAGGAGCCTTCATGTTCGCCGGCCAAACAGACGTGAAGAAAACAATACACAATAGAAAGCCCAGCAAAGAGACCCAACTGAACACGTCAAAAACTGCCGAAAACACCTTTGCTTGGAGAGTACACTAACATGTCTAGACCTGTCAGTTGGCGGTGGTTGGAAGAACATTACTTACCTATAATGTCTCTTATCACGCCAAGGAAATATTGCTTTCACCAAGGAGGTTATATAACCTCCTTGCTTTCACTAATCTAAGAGAATCGTTGCTGACTCACTTTGTATCAACTTATCTGGCGGCATCAGGTTGCTGTACATGTGCGAGCTTTGTGTGTGTTGTCTGCTGTTTCTCTTAATTTGGGCAAACTATTGCTCAAATAAAGCAGAAAAGTATTAACCTGAAATAATCTCTTTGATATCTAAGCCTTCAATTTAAAAAAAAATATATATATATTTCATCTCTTTAATGTCATTAAATACATTGCCAGTAAGAGCTCATATAAACATAGAGCCATTTGCTTATGGGATCCCTTTCACCGCTGAGCTACAAATGTATATATACCTTACCCTCCTTCCGGGCCCCAAAATCTACATGTGAATCGCTACTTACAGCGCTACTATTTCTCCCCAATCAGAGGTTTTTGCGGTTTTTGACGTGTTTCTGGGCCGTCTTGTTGGGTTTTACATTCTGTATAGTTGACTTCGTGTCCGCCAGCCAAACAGACATGAAGAAAACAATTCTAATTCTAATAAGTCTAATTCCAGATAGAACCCCTGAGAATGCAGGAAATGGCGTCTCAAAGGGTCCATATTTCAAAATTTCTCCGAGCCTCCCGGCCCTCGGCTCTGAACAGGGTAAAATATGTTGCGGAAGCGTTGCCCTCAAAAACTTTACCACTCATACAGATTTCAGTGTCAAGCTTAGTTTCGGGCAAAAAGTACTCCTAGAATGCAGAAAATGAGGTTTCTCCCTTGCGAAGGCTTGCGCCTTTGGCGCTTACGACGACATTGCGAAAATATGTTAGGGGCGTGAGTTTTCCGGCACAAAGAAACTTTTCTCTCTAAGAAAATGTTATATCTGATTTAGCCTCGTCTTACAGCAAAATCTGTCCTTCAAAAGGCAGTAAATGGCGTTTCAGACGGTCCAGATTTTAAAATTTCTCCGGACTTATATTACAACGTCTCGTGCCTTCCGAGCTCGAATCGAAATGGTAAAATATGTCGGGGGCTCTTGGGGTGGAGGCCAAAAGCTATAACCAAGGAGCTTTTATCAGGTAAAAGCTCATTGCTATAACCATGTGTAATTAGATGAAAATGTCAAAATCAACCTAGCTTAGTCGGTCGGCAAAATTTGCCGAAAAATGCAGGAAATAGCATTTAAGAGGGTCTTGATTTTGAAATTTTCCCGGGGGAGCATACCCCCGGACCCCCCTAGGATGCATCGCGCCTCCGGCGCTCCATGTGCTGAAACAATAGTTCAATCCCTCCATGAGAAATTTGCTGCCGTCCTGTAGAATAGTTAAGGCACCCCTG
>NC_049986.1:22035009-22036531 GCF_000003815.2 Branchiostoma floridae | reverse complement strand
AACTTTTTTTATTCGCACGGCATCAGTGAGGGTTATAAAACAGAAAATATCACCCATGATGTTAATGCGTGGTCTACGGAAATCTTATTTGCTCATTTTGAAGCTGCTTTGTACGATTTACAGTGCGCACGTTGATGCCAGCAGTCCTATAATTATTATTACCTCTACCCGGCTCTGCGGATCGGTGGTCTAATGCATGTAGTTGACAAATAGGGTCAATAGTACGCGAGGGGACCTAATCTCGAACCAGATCCACGGTGCGTAATGTATAGTATCAAACTTCCGTTTGACTCCCTTGGCCGACTACACTCCTTGGTCAGCTTTAAAATTATCTTATGGCACCGTAGGATCTGCTTGGAGATTAGACGGGACCGGCCATAGCACGATGAGGATATAACTCCTCTGGCCGGAGGACTCCCCTTGCGTACTTTTGACTCTATTTGTCCAATTTCTACTATTAGAACACCGATCAGCGGATCCTGATAGAGGCTACTGTACATGGCCTATAAACCATATATTATAAAGCAAGGACGTTATGGTATTATGAATGACCTACTGTAACCCGGGATCGAGAGCTGCCGATCTCGTTCCCCCTAAGGAAGAAACCATTCATCTTCAATATTATTCTTCAATAAACTTAACGTTATTATTATGTTGTCAGGAAATAATAGCAATCAATCTTATATTCGATCATAAGTGTAATTACAGGTATGATCATTTAGATCATTTACACCTTACATCTTACTGTGAAGGATATTTTGAGGGATTGTTTTCTCAAGTAAGCAAGCAAGTTTTCTCATCCCCTTTCTTTTATATAGGCGCGCGGATTACACGAACTCGCGAGTGGGTCAGCTGTGTGAGAGATCAAGTGAGAGATCTTATTATTCCTCTTGAAAGTACCTCAGAAACTCATGTCTTGTCTAGCTAGGTTCTCTAAAGATAGCCCTGTTCCTATTTATCAGTAGAGATAGGAGTGGACCGTCCGATGGCAGCTTGTTTGAGAGAGCAAGTTCAACCCGGCCTTGGACCCAAGTTGGAGAGAGATCTCATAGTCATACGGAAACAACAACAACAGATTTTGATACAGAAGGTGGGTACAACGCGCGATTTGATGTTATTTTAATGGCAATCAAGTGTCACAACAAAGTAAGTTTTTAAGCAAGGGCGTTATATAAGTTGCTCTTCGCCTGTCAACAAATATTTGTACCCGGCCCCAGCCAGCGCCAGCTGGTTTGGCGGGCAAGACGAGTGCCCGCCGCGCACGAGGACCCCCGGGGAGCTGTTGTCTGAGGACCTACTCTATCTCCAAGTAAAGGTTAGGCTCCGGCTGTTTTTTTTTAAACGTTTTTTAGTTGTTTTTATCGGGCTTTCTATTTTTTATTGTATCTTGTATTGTTAGATTTTGACAATACAAGATACCATTCAAAATAGAAAGCCCGATAAAAACAACTAACAAAACGTTTTAAAAAAAACAGCCGAAGCCTAACCTCTGCTTGGAGAGTATGATATTGCCTTGCTCAGT
>NC_049986.1:22028611-22034799 GCF_000003815.2 Branchiostoma floridae | reverse complement strand
AAGTACCTGATGAGGTTACAAAGATTTTTAACCACCTTGATTAAAGGTGGTTTATATAAGTACCTGTTTCTCAATTTTGCTTTATTTGTAGATGGCAGAGCGGACTGCACACATGGACCTGAACTTCTTGACCACAGCATGAACTTGATGAAGTAGTGGTGGAAGAATTCACATGGTATAACCTCCTTGGTAAGTCCAAGCTGTTATGTTGTAAAATTATTGTTTTGACCAAGGAGGTTAAAAAATCACTTTTTTTAACCTCCTTGTTTTGACAAAATGAATGGCTCTCTGCTCTACTTCTCTACTTCTACGAGTAACTTACACCTGTTAAAATTTTCATGTACAGACTCAGTGTTTGTTTTAAACTTTTTGTTTGAAGATTGAATGAGATGTTCAAACTAGCTCAAAGTGAAACTGTTTGTCCACAGACCCTTGGGGACAAATTCATACTTGTACGTTTTTGTAGTTGTGCAAGAGACAAGCTCATTTACATGAAGCCTAGAGGGATTTAGATTATAATCTCATAATCTCATTACCACCCAGCATCAAAGAAAGTGTTAAACAAAGGAAGCTTTGGCTGGGGTAGTTCACAGCTGTATGCCTGACTTTGCATAAGGTAATTAGCACAGCCTTGGCTGGTTCCCATGGCTAAAACATTATTTTTTTTATCAAGGAGGTATTTTAACCTTCTTGGTCTGATCTAGGTGGTTTTATCTTACCCATCATTGACCAGATTTTCCATCATTTTGAAAAGAATGGATTTTGAATTCTCAGTCTTTCATCATACACTTTCTATCAATTTGACAGAACCACGTAGCTGTGAATGATTTGAGATACTGAAATACTGTAAATGCATTTAAGTTTGTCGGGATTTAATTTCGAGGTAGCGGGAAAAAAGACACAGTCTAATACCATTATAGAAAAATGTTCGCGGTGGTTTAAAGTTCAAGGTGAAGTGGTCACCAGGAAAACGGCGAACATTAATCCACCGCAAACATTTTTGCATTTACAGTATACAGATATAACGTCTTAGTAGGGTTGTAGCCAGCCTGAAATCATTTTCAGTCCCCTTGATTTTAATGGGAATCCTATCAAGCACCCAAAGCATGGCGTGACGTTGCGCGTCATTTCTAGGGGGTCTGGGTTCCAGAAAATTGTTAAATCCAGACCCTGTGAAACACTATTTCCTGGCATTTTGCTTTGTAGACTAAGCTGCTCAATGGCACCTGTTTTGGTGAAGAAGAACACATGGGTTTTAGTTTTTTTATATCTTTACATATCAATTTTGTCTGTCCCAGGGGACGGAATGGGGAAAACTTTTCCAGTCCCCAGCTGCAAAATTCCTTCAAAGGACCGAAGGAAAGGTGCTGACTACAACCCTGCGTCATAGATATAAAAAAGAATACTTGAAGTGTACAACCGCAAAACTGCTACAAATACAACAGCCAACAGACCAACTCCTCTACTCTAGCCTAGAGCCAACATGTCCCCCAAACGCCCAAGGAAATTCTACAACAGGCCCCGAGTCGTGCGGTTGAAATTATTATTGATGAATGAAGACCTTTATTGCACATTTTTGCCACACCGGGCTAAGAACAGGTGACAGTACAAGACTTGTTGAAAGGATTCAGCTAACTGATACAAAATGAAGTTGGATACATTCAACTTCTCCTGGCTTTTCTGTCATACTCATAGTGAAGATAAATTGTTGTTTATTGGAAATTCTTGCCCGTGGTTTGTCTATTTGCATTAGGAATATGAATTTTTCTACAGCACTTAGGTGTGTGAAATAAGGAAATAGGTTTCTTCTGCACTATACTACAAAATGACATTCATCCTCTATTCTTGAGAAGGAATGTGTGACCCTCCTAATTTGCATAGGCCATAAAGATGAAAGTCAGGCCTGGCATCTAGACTTTACTTTTTGGATTAGCTGCTAAGGTGTGGACCACCCAGTTTGGTTTTTCTTTTACCAACAAGGCTAGTAGAAACAAGGTAAGATTCTAGAGCTTAGAAACAAAACTTACCACAATGTACAGCTGCGACCCAACACTATATTAAGGGTGTGACCTGTCCTGTGGTACTTGTTGTTGTGTAAGGCTGTCCCAACATCTATGCCCAGATGTTGGCAGTGATGTGAAATGCAGTTGGCAGTGTTTAAGAGATTTTTGCCACCCATGAGGTAAAGTTTGAATGCTCTTGACTTTGGTCCTGGCTAGGGGTGGGTACTGGTACAGAATACAGGTGATGACCAGGTCCAGACCTGAACCTGGACCTAACTGTTAAGTACTAGTACCCAAATATGCTGTGTTGTAGCCTAATAATAATTGTACTTGTAGAAGTGACACATGCGAGGTGCCCAGGACTTATTGGATAGTTGTAAAAGTGACACCAATATGGAATCCATGAGTGTGGTTACCAACTTTGTTGGTGATGCCAGTCTACCACACTAGTGTCACTTTTATCACACCAGTTCTTGTCTTGAATACAGGAATGAATTTCTTGTAGGGCTGTGTACCTAAGTACCCGTACCTGTATTGTACGTAAAAAAATGTTTAAGTACAGGTCCGGACCTAAACATCTGTGTACTGTACCTGTACCTAAACAAACTAAATCACTATCAAACACTACTTTTTAAGACTGATAGACAAGTAAATCCTGAATCAACAATGACAATGGTGATAATCTTGCAGTTGAAACTTAAGAAAACTTGCAGAAGAAATTGTTTTGAGATTCAAACATGTAATTCCAAGTACAAAGATGACAATTTATCACTACCGTAAGACAGTTACTGAGTTAGGTACATGTTAACTTGCATATACTTGGTTAAACTTTTTTAGGTACAGGTGCAGGTCCGGACCTGTACCTAAACCCGTGTACCTGTACCTGTACCTGTAATTTGTTTAGGTACACAGCCCTAATGCCTTGCTAGCTCTGATACCATAGTTTGTCCCTTTAGTTCTTGTTACAACATTCATCACTGAACTGAAACTGAATGGTGCCAATTTTTGAAAATGTAGTTGTTTTTTTCCACCTATCTTGTTTTTTTTCCGCAGTCTGCAGAAGATGTCATCCATAAAATTTATTTGCTGTGGCCTTACGAGAAAAAAAACTGGGTACCTGATGAGTGTAATACCAGACAGGGTGTTTTCAGTTTGGGCGGTATTTTTAATTTCACTCACTATCCATTGTTTGATTATACTGCTGCTCTGTTCCCTGATGCAGGGCAGCAGGGGTAGGCAGCAGTCAGTTAGTCTTCACACTGCTCTTCCATGCGGCTGAGCTGCTCTGTCCAGTGGGTCAACCCCGGCCCTGTGAGACCGCACACCTTCATGTCCCTCCTAACACACTCCATCTAATAAGTTTTTCTCGGGTCTACCACGACCCCTGTTGCCTGACGCTTTCAGTTTGGTGATGGTGTTACTAGTGATGCAGTCACTTGATCTTTCTATGTGTCCAAAATGATGAAACTATGGTATGGTGCAATTTGGAGTTTTAACATGCTAACAAAAGCCATGCTGTACTGCAAGTACATTTTGAGCGGGGGAATAGAACATTATTCACTGTTGTCATCTGATTTTTGTGGTGTGTTTGTTAACAAAGCTGATCCGGAAGACTCTGAAGTATTGAGTCTGTACGCTATACATCTATCCTGCACAACACACAAAGGAGGCTACACAAGTATAGGCTTTAGCGAAATACATATGGGTATGAATCTTTCTACAAAAACAGTGTATCAATGAATACACAACTTTAAAAGTTGAATGTGGCTATTGTATAGCCGGCATTTGGGCTAAAAAAACACTGATGTGCATTTTGTACGATGGTGGTAACACCTGGGTGCCTTAGCTGATGAAATTCGTACGAATCTTATGTGATACGCATGAATCACTATGCGAAAATGTGCGAACCTCATGTGATACGCACAGATCTTCTGTGATACGCACAAACCTTATGCAAACCACCTGACCGCTATATATGTTGGAGAAGGTATGTTTCTGAGTGTTTCTAGTATTTCTACCCATGATATTTTTATCCCAAACCATAGAATGGACAATGCGCTATCTCAAAGACGTATTTGATAGCCTGTGAGCTACACTTAAGCTTCATTGCGACGTGTCAGATCATATTTTGCCTTCTCCGAAGATCGAGCCCGCCATCTTGAATATCCTGCTCCATCAGTCAAGCGACCCCGGCAGTGGTCGGCCGATTTTCGTAAGGTTCGTGCTTATTATATAAGATTCGTGTATGTCACATACTAGTAGTAATTTGTGCGAATCACATAAGGTTTGTTCATTTTCGGATACTCTGTAGTGATTACTGCGGTTTTCATAAGATTCGTGCATTTTTGCATAGCGATTCGTCCGTATCACGCAAGATTTGTACGAGTTTCATAAGGTTTGTGCAAATGCTTACTAGGTAAGCACCCCTCGGAAATGCAGATCCCTGGAAATCTTTTGAATAGGTATTGTTATGTAATTAAAGGTCTACTAGGCAGTTATTTGCGCTTCAAACTGAAAACAAAAAATCAATTTTTCGGTCATTTCTTTATATAGTTAGTTGAATCAAGCCTACCACGTTACGGAACACTATTCAAGGCATGTCAGGAGTCGATATTTTCCCCGTGCGAGCGCTTTTGAAAACCTGGGAATCTGCATGCCCGCGCTGGGTTTCAGCCATTTTGTTTCTTCACCGACGAAACCCGAGTAGTCCCGAGTCTGCCCGAGCCTACCCGGAGATTTTGTTTCACAAGCGAGTCATGACGTCACGCATCCGGAACTCACCGGAGATTCCCAACCAATAACCGTTGATGATTGATTCTTGTTTGAATTCTCACCAGTGCCTAACTAGGGGGGTCAACAAGTTACAGCGCGCATAGGACGAAATGTTTGTAGGCTAATTACCTTTGCGCCTTTGCCAGAATGGCTAAGGTTATGTTTTGGGCTTGTGAGTCTGTGTGTGTGTGTGTGTGTCTGTGTGTCTGTTAACAGCATAACTCAAGAAGTCTTGGATGGATCCCGATAATATTTGGTAGGTGGGTAGGGGTCTGGAAAACGAAGGTCAAGTTCGATAATGGGCCCCCTAGCGGCTTGCTAAGGTACTGCAGCAGAACCTCAATTTTTGATATCTCGTGTTCTGGACATGCTGTGATCATGATTTTTGAGTGGTAGATAGCCCTCGAGGCAGAGAGTAAGTGCTGTGAGTTTGGGCCCCCTAGCGGCTTTTTTGGAACTGCAGGCGCCGGTTTCCTTTCAAACTTTGGATGAGAATAACTCTACAACGTGTTGACGGATCGTCATGATTTTTGGTATGTAGATAGAATGAGTGATGACTTACATAATGGTATACTAAACATGCAAATCAGCAGCTAATTTGCATAATTAATGAGGAAAAATTATAAATCCACTACATTCCATGATAGGACTTTCAAACTTGTCACATATGTAGCTGGGAAGGAGAGAAATGTCGACAGATATCAATTATGCAAATGATGACCTCATTTGCATAATTAATGAGAAAATATGAACATGTTGACGGATCATCATGTTTTTTTGTATGTAGGTAGCGTAAGTGAAGACCTACATAATGAGATAACAATTATGCAAATCAACAGCTAATTTGCATAATTAATGAGGATATTTCATAAATTCACTACATTCCATGATAGGGCTTTAAAACTTGTCACATATGTAGCTGAGAAAGAGAGAAATGTCAATACATATTTATCATGCAAATGATGATCTCATTTGCATAATTAATGAGAAAATATTAACGTGTTGACGGATCGTCATGATTTTCGGCATGTAGATAGCCTAAATGAAGACTTATATAATGTGATACTTATTATGCAAGTTAACAGCTAATTTGCATAATTGATTAGGAAAAGTTCATAAATCCACTGCATTCCATTATAGTACTTTCATCAAAGTTGTCACATATGTAACTGAGAAAGAGGGAAGAGAGTAAGAGGTGTATTTAAAGACTTTGAAAGAGAATAAGTCAAGAATGGATCAAAGGATCATCATGATTTTTGGTATGCTGATAGCTTAAGTAATGCTTGATACAATTTGATATCAATTAATTATAAATTGGGATCTAATTTGCATAATAAATGCCGAAATTTTATAAACCAACTCCAAGCATTTAATTATAAAGAAAATGAATGCAGATCGCATTTGTCTACAGAG
>NC_049986.1:22026894-22027963 GCF_000003815.2 Branchiostoma floridae | reverse complement strand
ATATTTCGGACAGGGAAGGATGAGGAAGAGAGTCATGGCCATCCGTGCAACCAGCACGCCTGGATAGGATATAGGAGCCCCTGTAATGGGATTACTAGCACTTTCACTGATCTAACCATTTACCATCTGAATACAATGTCTGTGTAGACAGTGTAGTGCAGTATTACTTTTCTGCTATAGTGTTATACAGTAGGTCATGTGGAGAAATGAGTGAATGCGAACTCAATCAAATTGTGTCTGATGTAACTTGTAAGTAGTCATGTGTTATTACTGCAACGAGTACCTCAAACATTTTATCATCATGATTGATACGTCATCATGATTGATACGTCATCATCATTATTAATACATGTACTGTGACAATGTCGTATAGTATATACATGGGGAGAGAGGGAGCAGCGCGAGTACGAGACGGAAGCAAAATGTTAGTACTAGTAGTGAAGTGGCCATTGTGAAAACCACGAACATAAAACCACAGTGAGAGTTTTAGTATTTACAGTAGATCATTTCAATATAGCACTCCGCAAGCATCACAAAATTTTGCAGAAAATGTCAATATTTCAAAAGGCCTTTCCTACCCATCACTTGTTTGCTCGCAGGTTGGCTTTGCCAACCTTCGTGTTGGCTTGGTGCCTTCAGGTGCCTTTAGCATCTGTCAGAACTTGCCTCCATAATTCAACAAAAACTCAGAGTCAGAGGCCTACCGCCTACATGTATCTCCAGTAGGGGGTTTGTCTTTTTGTGGGTCAGCCGTAACCAGCGAGACATGACTTGGATGACATAATGTAATAACATGCTTCATTTACAATCATGAATAAAATCATATTTATAACAAATACTAACACAACACATGTAATTTGATGCACTTATTTATCATATTAAATGTAGGTACGGAAGACGAGAGTGAAGATCATGATGGAAATGTGATTCATTGACAAACGTACACATGTCACAATTATAAAGTTCCCATTATTAATCATAAAGCGGTTTTGCAATTTTTACATAAATTATGCAAATAAGTTCCTCATTACCATATTTAGTATCTGCTTATATTCCATACAGTATTTGA
>NC_049986.1:22022659-22026753 GCF_000003815.2 Branchiostoma floridae | reverse complement strand
TAATTCAAATGCACCATGACCATCTTCTACAATTTTGTAAGTAATCTTGAAAAGGAAAGAGGGCCTCACCGTCTGTTATGTAAATGACCTTGAATGTGGAAGGAAGGCAAACTTGAACGCACTTTGAACTATTCTATGAATGATGTTAATTTTAAGGACGAATTTTAAGGCTATTCAACTTGATTGGTCATTGGTCCTTGGAAGTTGACTTTGACCCCACGTTACGAAGAGATGCATACACATCTCAGTCCTCCGTCTGCGTAGAGCTCCCGCTGTCTCCCCCTAACTCCTCCTGACCACCGCGAAAGCAGAAAACTCGTCACCACCGAGGACGGTTTTGGATGCCGAAGGGAGCTCGAGGGCTTAGCGGTCTCGCGTACGGGGGACCTTTGCTTCCCCGGAAGATTTGGTGTTATGCTTCCTTGCGGACGACGAGACATTTTGACAGTTTTCCTCGTGTACTGAATATTGTGTCTGCTTTGCAGGAGGTATAGAGCTATGTTTGCTGTGTTGGATGCCATCGAGTACGACTGAATTTTTGGTGGCCAGCCACACCTTTTGTAACCCTTGTGTTTTTTATTGTTAGTGTTCTAGGGAATTTTTTCCTGTTTGGGGAGGAAAGACCCAGGGAACAGAGCTGGCTGCATTATATGATTTTTTCTTTCAGCGTTTAATCCGCTTAACTTAATCCTGGCCAGGGTGAGTTAAGGACGCCTTTAGTTCATGCTGACGTTTTGTCCCATTTTGGAGCTGTGTGATTCTTGTGTGATTTCTTGATTTTGTGAATGTTTTAAGCCGAATCGGAGCTACATGAGATAGATCTTTGTGCAGAAACAAGATGGCGGTTCTCTTTGAAATCTTTTGTCTCGCCAATCTACTGTAATACTCCATCAGGGAAAGATATGGATGCTGGCATTTATTGCTGAGGTGTGGAGCAGAATGAAAGTTTCCAGATTTTGATGTCTTTTATTTTTGGTAATATTTCAGGCAGAAACAGAGGACAACGATGGCATGGTCTATGAGGCAAGATGGCGACCCCGGGATTTCTTTGTCTTTCAGGACTAGATGTTACTCCTCTGAGAGAGTTTGGCCTAGTGTTCAGCCACCGTCTCTGAGCTTTGAATGCTGCAGTTGGTACGATTTGGGTGTCATTTTCTGTTTTGGCGAGGTAAAATTTCTTTTGCAGTCCTAGATGGAACGTCGCGGTTGTGTTTGGGGTTCTGCGAGTATTTGCATTAGTTTGGGGTTTGATTTGCATGTGCCTGAATGTGTAACTGTAAGGCGCAGGGGAAGTTGCAATTGTGAATGTGCGCGTGCTAATCCCCACGTGCACATAACGCGGCTCGCTTGCATGTGCTGGGACTGGGCGGTGTGCAAGTTTCGTATGTATTTAGACTTGTGTTTGTCTGGGACCGGACCTGTTGCCGGGCACCCGTTCCTCCCCACTGTCTCATGGTTCACGTGTTGTTCATACAGGTCTGATGCAGCTCCGGGACAAGCCACCATCAACCTTGCCAGATGTGTGGCCATGGGACCCCTCGGTGGCATGCAAAGAGGGGTCAAGATGCACCAGGGAACCTGTTAGGCTATGATGTTTTTGTTGTGAACCACGTTTTTTTAATGAAGATATTTTAATAAAAATATTTTAAGATACCAGGGAACCCAAAGAGGCGGCTTTATGGCGCAATGCTACAAGGGACAGCAGCAGGAGGATCAGGGTCGGCTAGCACTCCAGTCCGCGACACCGCCCAGCCCCAGCTCAAGGAAATTGGACTGTGAGTCATTTTCGGTTGTTCTCTTTTCAGCAGGTTCTCCCCCCTCCTTTTTTCTTGTTACTTTTGAGATATCGTTCTCCAGTGTGATGGGGTACCACGGGACGCTGGTTTGTTCAGTAATAATCGAGTAACCCTGTTTTGTTTCGTTTAGTCTGACGCCTTGGTGAATAGCACGACGAGACACCGCGGAAAGCTGGTATTTTCTTTTTAGTATGGGATTGTCATTCAGTGCGACGGGGTCCCGCAGAAAGCTGAACGATTCGGAAAGTGCGTAGTTGTATTTTAGCTTGGTGTGACTTCACCCAACGCGAAGGGTTTCCGCGGAAAGCTGGACAATCCGAAAATTTGTGTACGTTTCTCTCGTGATACAATGTGATGACATCCAGCGCGAAGGGGTTCCGCAGAAAGCTGGATGATCCGACAAGTCACGTACGTTCTTTCTTGACAATGCTGTGACATTAACTGGCGCGAAGGGATTCCACGGAAGGTTTGGACGATCCGAGAAGTTGTGAATGTTCTTTTTTTACTTTTTGTGACTTTATCCAGCGCGATGGGGTTCCGCGGAAGGCTGGATAACATGCTCTGCGGGAGTGTGTAGGCTTGGCTAAGAAGGGTACGTGGGAAACGGGCACTGAAAAAAGGAGTGAACAGGTTGATATGCGTTTTGTAAATGATGGTGAGGGGAGAGAACTTGAAAGCAGATGGTCTCCTGTTTGGTAAATGATGATGAAGGTGAACAAAATCAAAAGCAGGTCGTCTGCTATTTTAAATTATAGGGAAGGGGGGCATATTCGACAGCAGGTCGTCTGCTGTTTTGTAAATGATTGTCAATGGAGTTGTATTCGAAAGCAGGTTGTCTGCTGAAGGGCAAGGGGGTGCGTATTCAAAAACGGATTGTCTGCTGTTTGTAAGTAAATGGCAAGGGGGTGTATTCAAAAGCAAGTCATCTGATGTTTTGTAAACCATGAGCGAAGGGAGTGTATTTGAAAGCAGTGTATTTGAAAGCAGGTCGTCTGCTGGTGGACAAGGGGGGTGTATTCGAAAGCACGTCGTCTGCTGATGGGCAAGGGGGGCATATTCGAAAGCAGGTCGTCTGCTAATGCACAAGGGGGCGAATTCGAAAGCAGGTCGTCTGCTGATGGGCAAGGGGGGGGCGTATTTGAAAGCAGGTCGTCTGCTGATGGACAAGAGGGGCGTTATCGAAAGCAGGTCGTCTGCTGATGGGCAAGGGGGGCGTATTCGAAAGCAGGTCGTCTGCTAATGCACAAGGGGGGCGTATTTGTATAAAATTGTAAGCAGGTCGTCTGCTGATGGGCAAGGGGGGCGTATTCGAAAGCAGGTCGTCTGCTAATGCACAAGGGGGCGAATTCGAAAGCAGGTCGTCTGCTGATGGGCAGGGGGGGCGTATTTGAAAGCAGGTCGTCTGCTGATGGACAAGAGGGGCGTTATCGAAAGCAGGTCGTCTGCTGATGGGCAAGGGGGGCGTATTCGAAAGCAGGTCGTCTGCTGATGGACAAGAGAGGCGATATTGAAAACAATTCGTCTGCTAATGCACATGGGGGGCATTTTCCAAAGCTGGTCGTCTGCTGTTGGACAAGAGGGGCGTTATCCAAAGCAGGTCGTCTGCTGATGGGCAAAGGGGGCGTAATCGAAAGCAGGTCGTCTGCTGATGAGCAAGGGGGCGTTTTCCAACGCAGGTTGTCTGCGGCTGGGAAAGGGGGGTGTATTCTAAAGCAGGTCGTCTGCTAATGGAAAAAAGGGGCGTTATGGAAATCAGGTCATCTGCTCCTGGGCAAGGGGGCCGTTTTCAAAAGCAGGTCGTCTGCTTATGGGCAAGGGGGGCGTATTCGAAAGCACGTTGTCTGCTGATGGGCAAGTGGGGCGTATTCGAAAGCAGGTCGTCTGCTGATGGGCATAGGGGGCGTTTTCCAAAGCAGGTCGTCTGCTGATGGGAAAAGGGGGGCGTATTCGAAAGCAGGTCGTCTGCTGAAGGGCAAGGGGGGCATATTCGAAAGCAGGTTGTCTGCTGATGGGCAAGGGGGGCGTATTCGAAAGCAGGTCGTCTGCTGATGGGCAAGAGGGGCGTATTCGAAAGCAGGTCGTCTGCTTATGGAAATGGGGGTGTGTGTTATCGAAAGCAGGTCGTCTGCTGATGGGCAAGGGGGCGTTATCGAAAGCAGGTCGTCTGCTGATGGGCAAGGGGGGCGTATTCAAAAGCAGGTCGTCTGCTGATGGGCAAGGGGGGCGTTATCGAAAGCAGGTCGTCTGCTGAAGGGCAAGGGGGGCGTATTCGAAAGCAGGTCGTCTGCTGATGGGCAA
>NC_049986.1:22004896-22015972 GCF_000003815.2 Branchiostoma floridae | reverse complement strand
ATTGGCGTTATTAAAGCAGGTCGCTCTGCTGGTTTATAATAGATGGGAATGGGGGGGGGGGGGATTCGAAATCTGTGTCGGCGAACGTCCCTTTTTCGGCCTTCGTGCTTTCGTGGCTGGCAAACAACATAAGCAGCTATGTATGCTAATGTTTAACAATTTGGTTTACGTGATCACGAAAAATCGTATGTCTTTGGAATTGGTTTGACGATCCCTTTTGGATAATGATGTTTCGGTGTTCAATTTGATTCTTGACCTTCCGCTTTCGTTACGATTGTACCTTTGGCAAATAAAAGTATTCCTGCGGTGTGCACGCACTCGCCCCCATCCTAACACATGTGTTGGTGTTTTCATTGTGTGTGTGAAGAGTATGAACGCATCAACAGGCACCACACACACAAAGCTCGCACATGTACAGCAACCTGATTCCGCCAGATAAGTTGATACAAAGTGAGTCAGCAACGATTCTCTTAGATTAGTGAAAGCAATATTTCCTTGGCGTGATAAGAGACATTATAGGTAAGTAATGTTCTTCCAAACACCGCCAACTGACAGGTCTAGACATGTTAGTGTACTCTCCAAGCAATGGTGTTTTCGGCAGTTTTTGACGTGTTCAGTTGGGTCTCTTTGCTGGGCTTTCTATTGTGTATTGTTTTCTTCACGTCTGTTTGGCCGGCGAACATGAAGGCTCCTGTACAAAATTGAAAGCCCCACAAAAAGGCCTAAAACACATGAAAAACAGCCGAAGCGCAACCTCTGCTTGGAGAGATACAGTATAATACACATAGTGTAATACATATCTATGTAGAATTTTTGCCCTGTAGGAGTGTAAGGTAAATATAGCTTAGTTCACGGTGATATGTACTCCCCACGCAAAAGGACTGGTTTTAACGTTGTTTTTTTATTTTATTTTGCTATGTCGCCAAACCAAGTGTTTAAAGAGGAAGTTTAAACAAAAAAGAAGGCCCGACGTCAAAACCAGTCGGAAGCTCCTTGCAGAGGTTTGGGAGCAAAATTGCGGCATTGTTATGTGCCGCGTCTTTCGTCCGCCCTCCCCAACAAGGGCGGGACAAGAAAGAGGCATATGATAAACTCTCAAATTTTTCCCAACTGCTCGGAGCCGAATCTCTGTTTGGGGCGTAAGGGCAGGAAATATGCCTAACTAGTCGATCCATGGTGGGTTTGATAACAAATACACATCTGTGTTTGGTTGGTGTGAATGAAAGGTGTAAAAGGCCCCTCCCCCTGGAGTTAATCCTCGATGTAGTTTTTCAAAACCGACGTCGGTTTTCAAAGCGATGTAGTTTTTCAAAACCGACGTCGGTTTTCAAAGCGATGTTGTTTTTTAGAATCGACGTCGGTTTCAAAGCGATGTGGTTTTTCAAAACCGACGTCGGTGTTCAAAGCGATGTGGTTTTTGAGAACCGACGTCAGTTTTCGAAAGCGACGTGTATTTTCAAAACCGACGTCGGATTTCGAAAGAGCTTCGACGTCGGGTTTCGACGTCGGGTTTCAAAAAAGCGATGTCGGTTTTCAAACAGCGACGTTGCAACGTAAAATAACGAGCGAGAGGTGACCGTGACATCGGATACCTAAAACGTCGACCGACGCGCAACCGGGCTATCGGCCTCAAAATACAACGCTCGGAACCGCAAACTACACAATTACCCAAAGTTCTCCCCCTCTAGTGCGAGCCGACTGCAGTTATTTGACCTCCGCAGAGCGGCGTTTCAAAGTGGGCGTGAGAGGGCGATGTGCCGACAGGATTTTTGAAAAATATTTTGTGGCATATACCCTGAACTCGATCGAACATATCCGTTTTTGGTATTCCTATTATAAAAAGTGCATCCTACTATATTTTTTCCGCGTCGAAGCCAGTCATCTTGTGGTCCTTAACTTTAGAAATCCCCATAGGCCGAAAACTGTGTTCTGCTACCGTCAACCACAACCTGCCGAACCGGTTCTGACCCTGAAGCCGTGAGGATCTGTGTCGACGTGAAAACACCACGCAGTAGTCTGGAGCATCAGCGTACCTTGGTAAGTACTGACTAGTATTTATATTAGTTTTATTGGTACCAAGAGTTAAATCCAAGAGATACAATTATCTGCACTCACGCACAGATCGGAGACACGGGATGGCTTTGGTAAGAACTTTAATGCTTGAATAAGCAACCACCAGGACCAAGCCCGGAGGGTAAAAGATTTGTGTGGCGGAGTATGGCAGAGGGGTCAGTGCAATAATCGGGAGGAGTGGGGCGCCGCTAATGTGAACTGATCAGCCAGGTAAAAATCAGGCAGTCCTATCTGCCGTACGAGGCACCAAAGAAGTTAACGGACTAAAAAGTAGCCCGCTTATGCACATAAACAAACAGTCGTTTTGTCCCGTCTAGCAGGGCAAATGTTCTAAAAGTCAGGTAGGTGATTTTTGACAGCCTCTTTCTCCCATGATCCCCATTGTTAAGAATATTCATAGGAAATACTGCAATGTAGCCAGCATAGCTTTTGCCGAATGCCCACAAGTAGCATCAATTAATATTAGCCCGCAATAGCAGATTTACTTTTCCATGTGCTCTTACAGTTTAATGCCTTAGTACTGTCTTAGATGTTGTCTGACCTGTCCGTGAAAGTTACTATTTCTATTACTGTTCGGTAATAAGATAAAACCATTTAAACCCTTTATCTTATGGTACGGTCGAAAACAGCATTATTTACGTTCATATTCCGACTTTAAGATATTACCTCGATGTAGGTTAGACATCCAGGTAATAAGATACACCAAAAAGTAGTTACTCAAGCAACTGGATATGGTTTTGGAAACGGTCAGACGTTAAGACATTAAGAAATTACCCTGTTCCTCACAGATTTGTCTGATCTCTGCAAATGACACAATGTCTAATCAGCACTTCTTTTTGTTCTGCAATCAAAATACATGTACAGGCTTCTAAACATGTTCTTCCGCTTAGAATACTTTCAACTTAACTAGTTACTAGCAGTTATTGTGTAAGTATGTTTGCTTCGGCATCTGCATTGTGATCATAAAAATATAGAAGCAATATATCATTAAAAATTATATATATATAAATATATATTCCCTTCAATTTGTGTGTGTGTGTGTGTGTGTGTGTATTATTATGACAAGCTCATGTATATTTTTTTAGACAAATAACATGCTAGAATTGTCAAACTTGACCCATCCTGTAATAAGTTCTCATCACTCTTGCAGAATCTGGAGTTTGACCAACATGGCGACTGCAGCAAGATCTCATCTGAAAGGAGAGGATGGACAGTATTCTCCCCGTACCCACAAGTGCACTTATTGCGACAGGAAGTTTCCCTTCAAAAGTAGGCTCAATCAACACCTACGTAAACACACCGGTGAGATCCCATACCAGTGTGATGAATGCGGGAAACGATTTAATCATCTTGGAAATCTGAAGGCACATATGCGACTTCACACTGGTGAAAAACCGCACACGTGTGAAAATTGCAACAAAGGTTTCAGTCAGGCAAGTTATCTGAAGAGACACGTGCGGACTCACACAGGGGGATCCAACATGGCGACTGGAGCTGGATCTCTTCGGACACAATGGCAGTATTCTCGCCATACCCACAAGTGCAGCCATTGCGACAAGGAGTTTCCCTTCAAAAGTAAGCTCAACCAACACCTGCGAACCCACACTGGTGAGAGACCATACATTTGTGGGGAATGCGGGAAACGGTGCAGTCAGCTGGGCGATCTAAGGAAACACATGGTTACTCACACAGGTGAGAGACCATACCAGTGTGATGAATGTGGGGAACGGTTTAATCGGCTATCTATTCTGAAAGACCACATGAGGACTCACATCGGTGAAAAACCGTACCGATGCCAGGAGTGCGGCACACAGGTCAGTAGGCTGTGCGATCTAAAAGTACACATGCGGACTCACACCGGTGAAAAACCGTACAAGTGTGAACAGTGCAGTAAATGCTTCAGCCAGTCAACAAATTTTAAGGTTCACATGCGGACTCACACGGGGGAACTTCCGTACAGATGTGAGAAGTGCAGCAAGCAGTTCACTACGTTGTCAAATTTAAAGAGGCACATTCGGACTCACACGGGTGAGAAGCCGTATAAGTGCGAGACATGCGGCAAGCAGTCTAGTGATTTGGGTGATCTGAAGAAGCACATTCGAACCCACACCGGTGAGAAACCGCACGAGTGTGAGGTGTGCTACAAGAAGTTCCGTGAGCGCAGTAGTCTAAAGAGACACATGAAGACTCACATTGGTGGAAGTTCATCGGTGCCTGTGTGAGGATTGAATCATGTGACTTACTATTCACAAAACAAAAGTTCATTCTAAATGCCAGTTATGTTTTATTGGAATGTGTCATTCTTTTGTCAGTGTGACATTTGTTTTGATTGAGTAATATACTCTAAACATGACTCTACTCTACGATTCAGAAGAGAGTTTCAACGTTATGGAGGAAATGCAATTTATTAAATCGTCAAAATCACCGAATTATAAATAGTTATTCTTATTATAAATCGAAGTTGTTTATGAAAAAGCGACATTGGCAGTAATTGTTGTGACAGTTAAAACTGCATGTTTAGATTGTTAATTTATCTATCTCTAACCGGTGAAAACATACATGTGAAAGACGTGTAGCAGTTATCAAGTCCTCTTGATGTGGTAAAGGCGATGCAAAATGTATGTAAGTATGTATGAAATAATTCAAGTATGCATCTGCACATCCTTCACAGATTTTCTATTTCGGTAACAGCACTTAATTGACATGCTAGAGATTCTGTATCTATATCAAATTCCGCAACTGTTCATTTTTGGGTTGCTAACGTGTTAGAGGCGCCATGGTCTATAGTTTTCCACCTCTACACTTTCTTTCTGTTAGATACTGAAGTTGTTATTATCACTTTGTAAGTCACTAATCCCTGTAAATACACATATCCTTAACTTTTGGAATGAACTCTTGAAACATGTTAGTTATAGATGTTGCTACGAGGGGCGTTCAAGAAGTAATCCACCTGACCCACTTCCAGTTGTCTGATCTAGATGAAATTTTGCATATGTAATGATTCATATCTCCATGGGTTATGTTGCAAAAAACAGCTCTGAACTAATTTTGGTTTTTGATTTAAAGGTGTTTGAACTGAGTCAGGTGTGAAATGGACCAGGTGTGAAATGGAGCCAGTTGAGTGTCGCGCAGTGATCCGGTTTTTGTATTTGAAAGGACGCATACCAAATGAGACTTTTGATGAAATAAAAGAAACTTATGGTGATGATTCCCCATCATATGACCTTGTAAAACGCTGGCATTGTGAATTCAAACATGGCCGGAAGTCTGTGGAAACAGCTCCCAGACCTGGTCGTCCCTCTTCTGCCATTATGGAGGCATCTGTTGCAGGACCAACCTGGGGCGTCCTACAAAAACGGTTTACAGAGCTGCATCAAACGATGGTAGAAATGCATAACTCTGGGTGATTCCTATGAAGAGAAAGACTAATAACTGCACCAAGTTTCATTAATCTCCTTCTTTGGGAAATGGGTCAGGTGGATTACTTCTTGAACGCCCCTCGTATCTATTGTTTACCTCCATTAAATGGATGAGTGCCGTAAGCTGCTAATTTTTTTGTGCATCTAATTTTACTTAATGAATTAAGACACGTAATGTTTTGTTGTCTTTCTTATTGAACATTATTTGTTGTCTTTGTTTAGCTACATTCCCCATGCAAGCCATTTCGCTTGTAACATTTGTTTCGTAATGAATTAAAACCTACCGAACCGCTAATGTTGTCTGAAACGTCTGTTTGCGATAGTAAATCTCCAGTTGCTTGATCAAGTAACTTTTTTTTATGGAGGGTCTGATTAAATTGATTTTGTCTGAATTGCCTCAATGCACATGTAACAAACTAGCTTCTACCAGGCTCCATATATTACTGGCAAAAATGGCAGAAATCGTCGAAATAGACAGAAAATACAGAAGCTAGCCCCAAAGTGACAAAGTCGCTTTTGTCGCTATGCTATAGTCGTCAACTTTTAGCTTCAATGAGGGTAATCAGGTATAAAACTTTGACTTCTCACCACCAGAAATACTGACCCTTGAATTAGCTTACCTGTCAGTTTCAACGGGACGGACTTGATCATTCCTCTTCATCTGAGACGTTTTTTAATAGTACTGAAGGCTTTATTAGCTCAACAACTCCCCCCCCCCAAACTGCTAAGACCTTTGTCTGATGTTGTCTGGTCCCCCGTTATGCAAATCAGCATATGTAACATCAGGGTACTTCCCTTTGTTTCGTTGTCAAGCACAAGCTGCCGAACCGGTTTTACCCGCCATCCAGTCACTAATTAAATGTGTCACTGACCACTCGATCTGTTAGTACCGACTCTGAAGCCGCGAGGATCTGTGTCGAAGCATCAGCGTATCTCGGTAAGTACTGACCATGGTTTTGTTTTCCTGTGTAATCCTGTAACGGAGACAAGCACCAATGTCTGGGCTGACTTGCACATGTGTTTAAAAGTCTGATTGAAACCTCATTTGATTATGCAACCCTCTTACAGTTATGTAAGTTCATGATTTGTTATGTGTTTATGTTTCAATTCACCAATTGGCCTCAATCCAAGATGCAAACTACTGGACATTGGGAGCACTTCCTTATTGTTTTTACCCTGAATAGCAAAATCGGCAATTTGATTTATTATCGTTGTTTGCCAAGTCGTTTTTAAGAAACACATATTCGTCGTCCTATCCCACAACTTCTGTCTAATGTCTAATTGCCGTTTACATTTGGACGTGTAAGCTATGTTGTCATGTGACTCTCTTACAGTTATCTGGGAGGTTTTCATGCTTTGACAATGTTCCTATGAAAACCAGTATAGACAATTTTCTAACCGGTACTTTTTTGCTAATCGGTCCTCACAATTGTTCTCTAAGCTGGCACACAATCAAAGATTTTATGTGTTTATGTATTCATTGAGGTCAATCTGCCCTTCAAAGGTCACATTGGGAGCACTTTCTTATTGTTTTTACCCTGGATAATAATAGCCAACAGTTGTTTGCCAAGTCGTTTGAAAGAACCACTTCTTACTCGTCCTTTTCTACAACTTTTGTCTAATGCTGACAAAAAGAATTCATTTACGTTTACATTTTGACGTCGGAGATATTGTCATGTCCCTCGGAGATATTGTGTTGAAAAATCAGATTTGTAGCAATATTTGTGGATGCAGTAGGCTTTAGTTAGGTGTTTTGTTGTTATTTACTGGCAGTGACAAGGGGTCAAAAGGTCACCACCTATGTATAACATGGTCAATCCGTAATTTTTTTTCGTCAAATTAATCTTAAGAGGGCGGACAATCATGCCAATGTGACTTTTCATGTTCTAAAAGTCAGGTAGGTGATTTTTGACAGCCTCTTTCTCCCATGATCCTCATGAATATGCATGGGAAATACTGCAATGTAGCCAGCATAGCTTATGCCGACAGGATTTTTGAAAAAAATATTTTGTGGCATGTACCCTGAACTCGATCGAACATATCCATTTTTGGTATTCCTATTATAAAAAGTGCACCCTACTATATTTTTTCCGCGTCGAAGCTAGTCATCTTGTGGCCATTAACTTTAGAAATCCCCATAGGCCTATTCTGCTACCGTCAACCACAACCTGCCGAACCGGTTCTGACTCTGAAGCCGTGAGGATCTGTGTCGACGTGAAAACACCGCGCAGTAGTCTGGAGCATCATCGTACCTTTGTAAGTACTGACTAGTATCTATATTAGTTTTATTGGCACCAAGAGTTAAATCCAAGAGATACAATCATCTGCACCTACACACAGATCGGAGACACGGGGTGGCTTTGGTAAGAACTTTAATGCTTGAATAAGCAACCACCAGGACCAAGCCCGGAGGGTAAAAGATTTGTGTGGCGGAGTATGGCGGAGGGGGCAGTGCAATAATCGGGAGGAGTGAGGCGCCGCTAATGTGAACTGATCAGCCAGGTAAAAATCAGGCAGTCCTATCTGCCGTACGAGGCACCAAAGAAGTTAAGGGACTAAAAAGTAGCCCGCTTATGCATATAAACAAACAGTCGTTTTGTCCCGTCTAGCAGGGCAAATGTTCTAAAAGTCAGGTAGGTGATTTTTGACAGCCTCTTTCTCCCATGATCCCCATTTTTAAGAATATGCATAGGAAATACTTTGTATTGTCTTAGATGTTGTCTGACCTGTCCGTGAAAGCTACTATTCCCATTGTTCGGTAATAAGATAAAACCATTTAAACCTTTTATCTTATGGTACGGTTGAAAACAGCATTATTTACGTTCATATTCCGACTTTTAAGATATTTATACCTCGATGTAGGTTAGATATCCAGGTAATAAGATACACCAAAAAGTAGTTACTCAAGCAACTGGATATGGTTTTGGAAACGGCCAGACGTTAAGACATTAAGAAATTACCCTGTTCCTCACAGATTTGTCTGATCTCTGCCTATGACACAATGTCTAATCAGCACTCCTTTTTGTTCTGCAATCAAAGTACATGTACAGGCTTCTAAACCTGTTCTACCGCTTAGAATACTTTCAACTAGTTACTAGCAGTTATTGTGTAAGCATGTTTGCTTCGGCATCTGTATTGTATCATAAAAATACAGAAGCAATATATCCTTAATATATATATATATATATATATATATATATATATATATATATATATATATATATATATACATATATATATATATATATATATATATATATATATATTCCCTTCAGTTTATGTGTTTGTGCGTGTGTGTGTTCTGACAAGCTCATGTATATTTTTTCAGACAAATAAAATGATAAAATTGTCAAACTTGACCCAACGTGTTAACAAGTTCTCATCACTCATGCAGGATCTGGAGTTTGACCAACATGGCGACTGCAGCCGGATCTCATCTGACACAAGCGGAGGGAGAGGATAGACAGTATTCTCCCCGTACCCACAAGTGCAGTTATTGCGACAAGGAGTTTCCCTTCAAAAGTAATCTCAATGTACACCTGCGAACCCACACTGGTGAGAGACCATACCAATGTAATGCATGCGGGAAACGGTTTAGTCATGTATCTAATCTGAACTGCCACATGAGAACTCACACCGGTGACAAACAGCACCGATGTGAGGAATGTAACAGTCAATTCAGTAGGCTGTGCGATCTGAAGGTACACATGCGGACCCATACTGGTGAAAAACCGTACAGGTGTGAGGCATGCTGCAAGCAGTTCAGTGTGCTCGGTAGTCTGAAGAGGCACGTGCGAACTCACACAGGTGAAAAACCGTACAAGTGCGATGAGTGCAACAAGCAGTTCACTACGCTGCCAATACTCAATAGACATATGCGGACTCACACTGGTGAAAAGCCGTACAATTGTGAGGAGTGCAGCAAGTATTTTACTCAGCTATCAAATCTTAAGAGACATATGCGGACTCACACTGGCGAAAAAGTGTGAGCAGTGCAGCAGACACAGTATATTTTGTCGTCGAATCTGAAGAGACATATATATGTATGCAGAATCACTCTGTTAATGACCGCATCATTCGCATATGAAAAAAAAAACAGAAGTTTGTTGCTGAGTAGTTAGAAATACTTCTGATATGTGAAACGTGGAATAAACAGGGGACTGGGTGGGAATATGTCCAGTGTGCCAGTGTCATGCAGAGCTGCTCTCAGGATGCACAGGGTTTCGAGTATTTCTTGTACATAGTATTAGTAGACTAGTGTGCTCATTGATATTAAAGTGTATGTCATACCTGTGACGCGAAAACGTTCGATACGGGTGTTCCGGACCGGCTGATAACTTTCCGTACGGCACGGGCTTATCACACGGGCTCCATTCGAATAAATCGAACTGTTTCGAGTGGGTCATCGAAAATTCGAATACCTGATTCGGACGTTGGAACATTACAACGCTTTTTTTTCGAGGGCAACAAATTTGTTCAACTTCTGGCGCATTTCGCATCAAAACATGGGTTTTCTCAGCTGGGTATGACATAAATAGAATACAACACGGTGTATTCCGCATCGCCCTCGGTCTCAGCCCTCCCGCGGGTCGGATCACCCTCCGGCTTTCGGCCGTCGGGCGATCCGACCCGCGGTCGGGCTGAAACCTTGGGTGATACGGAATACACCGTGTTGTATTCTATATATAGTACTTAGATGACCATTGACATCGATATATCATTTACAATAAGAAAATATGTTCTTTTCTTTCATTTTCATGTTCACTTTCATTTTTCACTTTCACCTGTTGGCACTCCGCTACAAAAGTATTGTAAGGCTGTACTATGTAAGTAGGTGCATTCTATTCAATTTGCAATGTAGGGAATGTATAGCTGAATGTGATACAGATAGTCGTAACCTTTTAAAGTATGATTCGTAACGTTAGGCATTACAAACAAGAGGAATGGGCGCGGCTTTTTTGGATCGTTTCAGCAGGTTTTTGGATACATTGCTGTTAGTATAGTAATCACTGTAGATTTATTAACCAATATAAGGATTGTAGCAAACTTATGGTAGATACAAATGCATATTCCAACGTTTTGTGTGTCTTTCTATTGTACTGTAATATACATGAGATTTGTCACCATTCTGCATTTCACTTTCATCAATAAACAGTTACATGTAATGAGATTTTCGTGTCTTTCTTGTACACTATGGTAATTGGCGAAGTTATTCTCCAAAGGATGTCTGATTTCCCTCTAAGCAAATTCTTCATAACATGTAATATGTTCCTTTCTTCTGTTTTGCAATCAAGCACGAGGGTGAGCGAAAAGGTGTTTCAAGTGGTTACATCACAAACCTTTTTACTCGAATGATATGTTAGAGTTGGCCAAAAAGCACATTTTTTCCTCATAGGGTAATCAGGTATATAAACTTTGACCTTTCACCATCGGAAGTGCTGACTTCTGAATCAGCTTACCCGCCATTTTCAACAGAGACAGTCAGATCGTTTCTCTTCATCTAAGACGATTTAAAGCTGATTCGACACTTTATTGATCCAACAACTATATCCCCACACTGGTAAGTCTAATGTCTGATTCCCTT
>NC_049986.1:21951409-21999124 GCF_000003815.2 Branchiostoma floridae | reverse complement strand
ATTGGCGTCATCCAGATGCAAACTACTGGACATTGGACACTTCCTTATTGTTTTTACCCTGGATAGCAAAATCGGCAATTTGATTTATTATCGTTGTTTGCCAAGTCTTTTGCCAAGAAACACATATTAGTCATCCTATCCCACAACTTCTGTCTAATGTCTAATTGCCGTTTACATTTGGACGTGTAAGCTATATTGTCATGTGACTCTCTTACAGTTATCTGGGAGGTTTTCATGCTTTGACAATGTTCCTATGAAAACCAGTATAGACAATTTTCTAACCGGTACTTTTTTGCTAATCGGTCCTCACAATTGTTCTCTAAGCTGGCACACAATCAAAGATTTTATGTGTTTATGTATTCATTGAGGTCAATCTGCCTTCAAAGGTCACATTGGGAGCATTTTCTTCTTGTTTTTACCCTGGATAATAATAGCCAACAGTCAAACCTTTATTATCGTTGTTTGCCAAGTCGTTTGAAAGAACCACTTCTTACTCGTCCTTCTCTACAACTTTTGTCTAATGCTGACAAAAAGAATTCATTTACGTTTACATTTTGACTTCGGAGATATTGTCATGTCCCTCGGAGATATTGTGTTGAAAAATAAGATTTGTAGCAATATTTGTGGATGCAGTAGGCTTTAGTTAGGTGTTTTGTTGTTATTTACTGGCAGTGACAAGGGGTCAAAAGGTCACCACCTATGTATAACATGGTCAATCCGTAATTTTGTTTTTTCGTCAAATTAATCTTAAGAGGGCGGACAATCATGCCAATGTGACTTTTCATGTTCTAAAAGTCAGGTAGGTGATTTTTGACAGCCTCTTTCTCCCATGATCCTCATGAATATGCATAGGAAATACTGCAATGTAGCCAGCATAGCTTATGCCGACAGGATTTTTGAAAAAAATGTTTTTTGTGGCATATACCCTGAACTCGATCGAACATATCCATTTTTGGTATTCCTATTATAAAAAGTGCACCCTACTATATTTTTTCCGCGTCGAAGCTAGTCATCTTGTGGCCATTAACTTTAGAAATCCTCATAGGCCTAAAACTGTGTTCTGCTACCGTCAACCACAACCTGCCGAACCGGTTCTGACCCTGAAGCCGTGAGGATCTGTGTCGACGTGAAAACACCGCGCAGTAGTCTGGAGCATCAGCGTACCTTTGTAAGTACTGACTAGTATTTATATCAGTTTTATTGGCACCAAGAGTTAAATCCAAGAGATACAATTATCTGCACCTACACACAGATCGGAGACACGGGGTGGCTTTGGTAAGAACTTTAATGCTTGAATAAGCAATCACCAGGACCAAGCCCGGAGGGTAAAAGATTTGTGTGGCGGAGTATGGCGGAGGGGGCAGTACAGTAATCGGGAGGAGTGGGGCGCCGCTAATGTGAACTGCTCATCCAGTTAAAAATCAGGCACTCCTATCTGCCGCACGAAGCACCAAAGAAGTTAATGATCTAAAAAGTACGGATTGCGACATTGGGCCCGTATTTCTACGTACTTGGCGTTATTTCTATTTGTTTGGAGTCAGACAATCCCTTGACAAAGCTGATGCCCCGTTGTCTGCTAAAAACAAGTTATTTGACTCCTGTGTCAAACCAATATTACTTTATTGGTCGGATTTGGGGTTCCTTCAGAAGTTCAAAATCTTGCCCAATCGAATCCGTACATCTAAAATTCTGCAAACAATCCCTCAATGTCCCCAAAACAGCTAGCAATCTTGCTACACGGGCTGAATTGGGGAGGTACCCCTTACACTTGGAGGCCTCCCTAAACGCCGTTAAGTTTTTCACTAGAATTTGCTTAAATGTGCCGGCTGATAGTCTCCAGGCAGACGCACTTTTATGTCAAGTAGAACTAGACACTTTAGGTAGTAAATGATGGACTTCCGGTGTGCGGAAAACTTTAGAAGAATGTGGTTATGCCTTTGTCTGGCATTCTCCACACTCAATTGTTTCAAAAATGCCCTCAATCATTTTTGCTATTCAACAGCGTTTAAAGGACATCTACTTTCAGACATCCCTACGCGAAATCCATAATGACAGCAAAGGCAAATTCGCAAAGAACAAATTACGCTCATACAGACTGTTCAAGTCCTCCTACAACGAAGAAGAGTACCTTAAAATTCCGAACGAACGACAAAGATCTATTATCACCAAACTACGAATCAGCTGCCACAAACTCGGTGTTGAATCAGGGAGGCACAACCGCACACCTCTGGAGCAAAGAATATGTCAGTTTTGTAACCTGTAAAAGGTCGAAGATGAATCCCACTTTTTATTAGATTGTAGTTTATATAGTAACGATAGAAGTATTGTATTTAGCTATATTATAGGAAAATTCCCTCGCTTTGAATCTTTGTCTAGTGTTGAAAAATTAAATTTTCTTATGAGTTTTGATCAGAAGACAAATCTCTAGCTACATATTTAACATTACTCAGAAAGGAGAAGAAGCCGATCAAATGTATTAGACTTGTTTTAGAATCCATGTTTTAGATTAGTATTAGAAATCATGAATGTGTACTGTATTACTACCCTTTGTGTGTATATGCCTGTACTAAGCCCGATAGGGCATGAATGTGCAATAAAGGCTATTACCTCTATTATCATTTTAGCCCCCTTATGCATATAAACAAACAGTCGCCTTGTCCCGTCTGGCACAGCTTTTGCCGAATACCCGCAAATAGCATTAGCCCGCAATAGCAGATTTACTTTCGCATGTGCTCTTACATTTTAATGCCTTAGTATTGTCTTAGATGTTGTCTGACCTGCCTGTGAAAGTTACTAGTACTACTCCCTTCGCTCGGTAATAAGATAAAACCATCTAAACCTGTTTTACCGCAGCGCAAACCCATTCAATTGGTTACTGTCTAACTATGTTTGCTTCAACATCTGGATTCTGTTTATTACGAAAAAAAGAGTCATATAGTAATCTATTATAAGTTTATAAGTAATGACATGTTTAGGTATATATTTCAGTAGATAAGCTGGAATTTTCAAAGCCTGAACTTAGTATCATTTTCTAATTGTTCTTGCAGGATCTAGAGCTTAACCAACATGGCGACTGCAGCCGGATCTCATCTGACACAAGGGGAGAGAGAGGATAGACAGGATTCTCCACGTACCTGCAAGTGCACTTATTGCGACAAGAAGTTTCCCTTCAAAAGTAGGCTCAATCAACACCTACGTAAACACACCGGTGAGATCCCATACCTGTGTGATGAATGCGGGAAACGATTTAATCATCTTGGAAATCTAAAGGCACATATGCGACTTCACACCGGTGAAAAACCGTACAAGTGTGAACATTGCAACAAAGCCTTTAGTCAGGCAAGTTATCTGAAGAAACACGTGCGGACTCACACAAGAGAAATCAGCATGGCGACTGGAGCTGGATCTCATCGGACACAATGGCATTATTCTCGCCGTACCTACAAGTGCAGCCATTGCGACAAGGAGTTTCCCTTCAAAAGTAACCTCGATCGACACCTGCTTACTCACACTGGTGAGAGACCATACATTTGTGGGGAATGCGGGAAACGGTGCAGTCAGCTGGGCGATCTAAGGAAACACATGGTTACTCACAAAGATAAGAGACCATACCAGTGTGATGAATGTGGGGAAATGTTTAGTCGGCTATCTATTCTGAAGGACCACATGACGACTCACATCGGTGAAAAACCGCATCGATGCCAGGAGTGTAGCAAGCAGTTTAGTAGGTTGAGCTATGTGAAGAGGCACTTGCGACTTCACAAGGGTGAAAAACCGTACCAATGTCAGAAGTGCGGTAGGCAGGTCAGTAGGCTGTGCGATCTAAAAGTACACATGCGGACCCACACCGGTGAAAAACCGTACAAGTGTGAACAGTGCAGCAAATGCTTCAGTCAGTCAACAAATCTTAAGGTTCACATGCGGACTCACAAGGGGGAACTTCCGTACAGATGTGAGAAGTGCAGCAAGCAGTTCACTACGTTGTCAAATTTAAAGAGGCACATTCGGACTCACACAGGTGAGAAACCATACAAATGTGAGACATGCTACAACCATTTCCGTGAACTTGGAACCCTGAAAAAACACATGCGGACTCACACAGGTGAGAAACCGTACATATGTGAGGCATGCAGCAAGCAGTTTAGTCACCTGGGAAGTCTGAAGAAACACATGCGGACTCACACTGGTGAAATACCGTAAAGGTGTGAACAATGCAACAGAAGCTTTCGCCAGTCACGTAGTCTTCGTGCGCACATGCAATCTCACATCGGTGAAAGTATCTCAATAACGGTGTCAATAACATGTACATATTGTTACACAGTAGAAAAAGGATTACATCTTAAGCTTGTGGCTTAGTAGAAAAAGCCACAAACCAAAAATTTGTCACTTGATCGATTTTTTTCTTAGTAAAGGTGTTTCTCTTAATAAAGGTGGCCTACATGTATGATTTACCGCTTTTTATTTAGCAGTTGCTCCCTGTGTCTGAAAATAAACAAAACAAAAACAAAAACAAAAAAACATGGCTCACTGTTAAACAATAACGGGAACCGAATTACAGTATAGTAGTTACTACTGTCACGTCCCGTACTTGATTGTTTTAAAACGACTGTAGATTGTTTATTTGGACACTAGCGACAGAAAAACGGCAGAATATTGCTGGACATAGCTTTCTGCCATCGCTCTTAGTTTTAGTTACTCAAGTTTTTATTAACCTTTAATACCTTACTTTAATCGCTGTAAATGCACAAGATCCTTGGCGTTTCTGTAAGTACATGGCTCGAAATACCACCTGCATATGCATGTTAGCGCAGGTAAAATTGTAGCTGTGCAGGTATTTCTGGTGTTTACCTGCACATAACCTGCACTGATCCATGTACTGGGTTTCATACATAAAAGTAATAGGGTGTAGGTGTATATGGATTGTCATCAGCTGCACTGACTGTTACAACCTATCAAGTATAATAGAAGACAAAAATTACAATGGTTCCTGAACAATTTTAGTATGATCTATACTTCCTAAATTCATATGGGTGCAGGTAATGTTCAATGTTAGCTGTACCAGTGCAGGTATGCAGAAAAATAGTATTTCGAGCCATGAAGTAGTAATCATATTGGCTGTAGATTTATGAGATCTTTACCATTTAGAAAAAGTCGAAGTAAGCATGTCGTTTTCTGATTATTTCGTGATTTGTCAACTTTTTGTCTTGTCTGTTTTTCCCTATGGAAATCAGTACATTAAGTATAGACTAGGAAAACGGTTGGTTATCTCTGATACCCACGAATCTCATTTGATACCTTGATCTTCTCTTACTTCTTCTAGTTGTAGTTAACATTTATTACGTCAAATTAATCGCTGTAAATAAACTAGATCCTTGGCGTTTCTAATTAGCTTCGGAAATATGCTAGTTATATAGATGTTGCTATGTATTGTTTGCCTTCATGATATGCTGTAAGATGTTAGAGATTTGTTACCTTTCCCCCTTCAGTTTCCTCAATAAACTAAAATGCGAATGCGTTGTCGTCTTTCATGTATGTTATCGTTTTCCTCCTCACAAAACCTTGACAAAATAGATGTTCAATGTGGAAAGTTCGGACAATATCGACAGTAAATTTCATGTGAACACAACGCCGTTTGTTTCAGGTAAAGGCGTCTAGTCTGTGTTCTATAGCACAGTACACGATTTGGGCTTTATCTGTATGAGTTACTGGAGTGCTGATTGTCACTTTATGTACGTCGATGTAGATATACAAGAATGGTCAGCGTTTAGACTTAGTTTAAGCTGCATGTGGGCTGCTAGAGATTTGTAAAATTTCCGCAATCAAGTTTCGTTATTGTCGATTACTAGTATTATCTTGTTTGCCAAGTGCCCTTGTAGAATCTTGTCACATGTCACTAGCCTCTACCAGGCTTCACATAACACTGGAAAAATGGTAGAAATTGTCCAAATAGACAGAAAATGCGTTAGCTGGCCACAAAGTGCAAACCTCACCTTTGTCGCTATGCTATAGTCGTCAATTTTAGTTCCAATGAGGGTAATCAGGTATGTAAACTTTGACCTATCACCACCGGAAATACTGACCCTTCACTATAAAGCTTGCCGGCCAGTTTCAACGGGGGACGGACTTGATTATTCCTCTTCATCTGGCACGCTTTATAGGCTCAACAACTATCCTCAAACACTGTTAAGACCTTTGTCTCATGTTGTCTGGTTTCTCCTCATGCAAGTCAGCACATGTAAAACCATTGTACTTCCATTTGTTTCGCTGCCAAGTACAACCTGCCGAACCGGTTTTACCCGCTATCCAGTCACTATATACTAGCCACTCTGTTAGTATCTACTCTGAAGCCGTGAGGATCTGTGTCGACGCGAAGACATCGCGTAGTAGTTTGGAGCATCAGCGTATCGCGGTAAGTACTGAGCATGGTTAAGGTTTCCTCATTGGTCTACTGTCTTTATCCATCGGACTAAGACTTGGGCATGTCGCCTAATATTCTATCTACGTGCAACAAAGTAACAAGAACAGTTACGTCAGACTCTGAAAACCTTTTTTCCCTATGTGTCCCAGTTTTTGTCAAAGTTTGTTATATTGGAGAATGATTTTCTGTCCGAGAGTATTGAGCATGTCGCTTTTGTTTGGCGCACACACCGCCCCATGGGAGAAGAGCGTTATGCAGTTTCTGACCCTTTGACTCGAAACCTATTGTTCGACCTAAGCAAATAATGCAGAGCCCGAACGGTCTGATTGTTCTCTTCTTGTGGCTGTGGTCGCAGATGGAAGTAGTAGAAAAACGCGTAGTTTTAAACACTTTTCTAGTTCTCCATTGATGCCGTTACTAGTACATTATTTCGGCTACGCTTTATCGTGTGTCCTGAGCAGTCAAATGTGTGTGTTGTGCGGATGCACCGCTCGTTCCCTGCTTACATTACTGAATGGAATTCAAATATCTGGGACCATTTCAATAGGCTGTGGGTTGGTTGGGGCCCTGGCGAGGGTATTGTGCGCGTACAGATCTTACCGGGGGGAAACTCGCTATTCTGTAAAATTTCCTGTGCCGTCATTTCATTACGGTATATGGCCCCGTTCATACTACTTTAGCTTGCCATATCAGTCCGTTATGTGTTTTTTTCCAGTTCTTGTTCTTGTTCAGTTAATGAATAACACCCCTAATTTGTGTTGGGGCAAACCATCCAGGGTGTAGTGCTGCTGTTTATTGACCGTTCCTCAGTTGTTGCAACACCTCTTCCTTAAACTTTAAACGGGATTAGCTTGAAGGGTGGTTGAATATGGTAGAGTATTACATTCGATAGTGGTTCTTAGGAAATAAAGAACCACATCAGTCCGTTTTGTTAAAGCAGATCTGATGAAATACAAGTAAGGGGGGTTTGTAGTATAATGATATTTTTGCTTATGCTAAACAAATCAAATGTCCGTTTTCAATTATCAGCACATCAAATCATGAATCAGTGCACATCTACTAGTATGTGTCTGTATGGCGTTAGATTATTTGCGGTCTTCCCTCAATGAACTAGCCTAAGGTCCACATTTCTGCTAACTTGGCGTTTCCCCATCGTCATTTTAAACCGTTTATGCATATGTCCTATCTTGTACAGCTTTTTTTTCTTCTTTTGCCAATGAATAAAATTACTTATAATACGTTCTACTTACTAGATTACCTTTTCCATGTGACTTGTAGACCACATGTATTGTCCTGACCCTCACAGAATTTGTCTGATCTCTCCCTATGCAAATCGGGGTGTCTAATCCGTAGCCCCCTTTCTTTTGTAATCAAATTATGCACATCCTAAACCTGTCCTGCCGCAACGCAACACATCCAACTAGTTACTTATTGCTTTTGTAATAAATATGTGTGTAAGAACTTTTAGAGTAGAGTTCCGCAGGCTCAGGTAGGAACTGCAGTTCCAGTTTAGGCCGCTCTTTCCTTTCTAAGACACTGACATCCCAGGTAATTGCGGATCGTCCAGGGCTCTAAAGTTGTAATACACGCTGTGTTTCTTCATGTGGTTGTCTAGTCTTTCCTTAAAGCAGTTTGCACTTGGGGATGTCACCACCGGCTCTGGTAGTTTCGTAGATAAATTAAAATTAAAACACGTTATTGTCGTTAACCTTTATTATCTTGTTTGCCAAGTGCCCTTTTTATTGTAGAATCTTGTCTGAATTGCCTCAATGCACATGTAACAAACTTAGCCTCTACCAGGCTCCACATATGGTAGAAATTGTCCCAATAGACAAAAAAGATGCGCTGGAGGTAGCTGGCCCAAAAATGCATACCTCACCTTTGTCGATATGCTATAGTCGTCAATGTTTAGTTTCAATGAGAGTAATCAGGTAATGTAAACTTTGACCTCTCACCACCGGAAATACTGACCCTGGACTTAGCATGCCCGTCAGTTTCACCGGGGACGGACTTGATCATTCCTCTTCATCTGAGACGTTTTTTAATAGTATTCAACGCTTTATTACAACAACTAACTATTTCAAACACTGCTAAGACCTTTGTCTGATGTTGTCTGGTTCCCCGTTATGAAATCAGCACATGTAACATCAGTATCAAATTGTACTTTCATTTGTTTCGCTGACACATACAACCTGTCGAACCGATTTTATTTCCCAATCCAGTCACTATATAAATGTGTCACTGACTACTCTGTCAGTACCGACTCTGAAGCCGTGAGGATCTGACGTGTCGCCGTGAAAGCATCGAGCAGCACTTTGGAGCGTCATCGTATCTCGATAAGTACTGACCATTGTTTGACTTCCAGTATACATGTTGTCCTAAAACGGAGGTAAACATCACTGCCCGGGATAACTTACGCAGTGTTAAATCAAGTCTGATTGAAACCTCATTAAATTATATAACCCTCTTACAGTTTTTAGCCCATGGCTACTTCCCCTCAGCCAATGAGAAGCCCCCATTTTCTGTTGATATATCCACACAGTATGGTGCTATGAAAAAAAGTGTGCTGCTATTTCATGCGAATGAGGAAAAAAGTGTGATGATATCAGAAAACAGTGATGATTTCAGCCTGAAAAGTATGGGTGATATACGCATGTGACCCGTTCTGACCAATCCTCGCTTACCTTTGAGACCTTCTTCTGGGACCAGAATAGTGTCATGTGATAACTGACCAATCCTATGCTTGATTTCTAATTGCCCAGAGGAATATGAGCAGACTTTCTGTCTCCAGGCACCTTGCCCGGAAAGGTCTTGACAAGATTAGTGACCTTGTGTTGTTACAGGCTGACACTGTCTGTCACAGCTTTTCAAACAATAACAAGAAAGATTGTGGACTTTTAGGACAAAATAAAGTAACATTTTGTAAAGCTGATGAACTAGAAAAGCTTCGGGGAAGTATGCCATGGGCTAAGTTAGTTACCCCATGGCCTTCGTCTCGTTTTCTGTGTATATCACCAGTCCCGCCACCTCGGGGATCTCTAGTCTCCCCTCGGGCTTCGCCCTCGGGGAGACTAGAGATCCCCTCAGTGGGCGGGACTGGTGACATACACAGAAACCTCGCCCCGCCCATGGGGTAACTATTACATATATCTTGGAGGTTTTGCATGCTTTGACAATGTTCCTATGAAATCAAGTACAGAATATTTTCTAACTGGTACTTTTTTCTAATCTGTCATCACCATTGTTCTCTTAGCTGGCAGAAAATCCTGGATTTTTATGTGTTTCTGTATTTATTGGGGTCAATCCGCCCTTCAAACAGTTATTCCACTGTATAACAAAACCAACAGTTTAACCTTTATCATAGTTGTTTGCCAAGTTATTTGAAAGAACCACTTCGTAGTCGTCCTGTCCTACAGATTCTGTCTAATGCTGACAAAAAGCATTTATTTTGGTTTGTTTGTTTACGTTTACATTTCGACGTGTAAGCTACACTATCATGTCCGTCGAGATTTGGTTTGATAACCCCTATGCAAATCAGGGTATCTAATTCGTACTCCCTTTGTTTCCTAATCAAACACAACCTTCAAAAACTGTTGTACCGCTAAGCAAACACCTCGAAAGGCTCTGCGAGAAGCTCTGTGGCCTGGGGCACTAGTTAGTCTCTCCCAGACGTCAGATGAGAACTATTGAGTACACCAAGTTTATATGTAATGACATGATCAGGCAAATCTTTCAGCAAAGAAGCTAGAGTTTCCAGACTCTTACATTATTCTCCCTTTTCTCTTTTTTTTTCTTGTAGGATATGAGTTTGACCAACATGGCGACTGGAGCCAGATCTCATCTGACACAAGGGGAGGGAGAGGATGGACAGGATTCTCTCCGTACCCACCGGTGCAGTTATTGCGACAAGGTGTTTCGCTTCAAAAGTAAGCTTAATCGACACCTGCTTACTCATACCGGTGAGATCCCATACCAGTGTGGTGAATGCGGGAGACGGTTTAGTCAGCTAGGTCATCTGAAGAGACACATGCGGACGCACACCGGTGAGAACTCATACCATTGTAATGAATGCGGGAAACGGTATAGTCAAATGACGGATCTAAAGACACACATTCGGACTCACGCGGGTGAGAGGCCATACAGTTGTAAAGAATGCAGTCGACACTTTCTTCGGCTGAGCGATTTGAGGATACACATGTGGACTCACACCGGTGAGAAACCGCACAGGTGTGATGAGTGCAGCAAGCAGTTCACTACGCTGTCAAGTCTAAAGAGGCACATGCGGACTCATACCGGTGAGGTACCATACAAGTGTGAGGCGTGCAGCAAGAAGTTCACTACGCTGTCAAATCTAATGAGACACATACGGACTCACACAGGTGAGAAACCGTACAGGTGTGAGGTATGCACCAAGCAGTTCAATGACCAAGGAAATCTCAAGAGACACATGCGGACACACAGGTGAGAAACCGTTCAGGTGCGAACAATGCAACAGAAGCTTTCTCCAGTCACGTAGTCTTTGTGTGCACATGTCTATGAACAGGTCTATGAATAGCTGTGACGATAACATGTACATATTGTTACACAGTAAAAAAGATTAATACAGCACTCTACTCACTGCATGGCTCCGGTGTAAAAATCGGTAACTCAGTAACTGAATTAAATGTAATCATTGTAGTTACTATTGCCACGTCACGTACTTGATTGGAACTAGAAGCGTTGTTGAAAAATAGCTGTGGGATGTTTGGACACTAGTGACAGAAAGATGGCGAAATATCGCTGGACATAGCTTTCTGCCATCGCACTTAGTTTTAGTTACTCGGCTTCTTATTAACATCTAATACGTCACTTTAACCGCCGTAAATACACTAGATCCTTGGCGTTTCGAATCAGCTTCGGAAACATGTTAGTTATATAGATGTTGTTATGTATTGTTTGCCTTCATGATATGCTGTAAGATGTTAAAGATTTGTTGACTTTCCGCACTCAGTTTCCTCAATAAAGTAAAATGCGAATGTGTTGTTGTCTTTCATGTTGTATGTTGTGTTTTTCCTCCCAACAAAACCAGTATGGTTTTCCTGCAAATTATCTCATGTAGTCAATTTGTCATTTGTTTTATAGTCAAGTAAAAACTACCGAACCTGTATATAATGCACCCACTACGAACAACGTCACCAAGGAGGATCTCATGACCTGCTGACCGAGAACTAAATCTAGGGTTTGACAAAGAAGATGTTCAATGTGGAAAGTTCGGACAATAGCGACAGTAAATTACATGTGAGCGTGACGTCGTTTGTTTCTAGCCTCCATAGCAGGCTCTCTATGGCCTTTTTTGGCTCTCTATGGCCTTTTTCGAAGAAGACAACAATAACGGTAATGTTTTTGTGGTTTTACTTTCGCTTCGCATGGGCAATCGCATTTGAAGACGATTCAGAGCGTTATTAATACAACAACAACACAATCAATTATGTTCACTACTGAGGAGCTCACTATTTCTTGTAAGCCAATGTGAGATTGTTCATAAATATTGGTCATTGCGCAGCTGGTAGTAATCCACCTTGTACTTGGGCTAAGCAGTACTAAAGATGATGATGATGATGACACCTCCCCATACACACAGACGATCTGTATTTTACATACGTCCAAATACTAAGGCTAGTGCTCTTTTTGTGAACATGTTGTCTAATCACCAAAAAGTAGTTACTCAAGCAACTGGATGTGGTTTTGGAAACGGTCAGACGTTTCGGATGGTACACATATATATCCACTATCCTTCGTCAGTGACACTGAAGTGATCTGGAAGAACTGATCTTTTACACCCGAACTATGAATGAAGACAATTTTAGATGTCCAATCGGAGACATGGTAAGACAAATGTTGTCTGTTGTACATGTTGTCTAATCTTTCGTTATGCAAACCATCACAAGGTACGATGTATAAATTATGTCCTCTCCTTTCTTCAGCATGCATTCGGGTAAAACCCACCAAACCGGTTTTGCTCACCCAATCAGCCACTATATAAACTCGTCCTGACCGCTCTGATTCTCTCAGTACCGACTCTGAAGCCGCGAGGATCTGTGTCACATTGTAAAACATCCTGCAGTACTTTGAAGCATTGATCAGCGTATCACGGTATACCGGTAAGTACCGACTGTGGTTTTGCTTTCTTGTATTTACCTATGGCTAGACTACTACTCTTCAATTTCGAGGTTAGGCAGGTAGATTAGAACATCTATTACCTCTACACAACACCTTCAACTAGTAACTAGTATTGCATAAGCATGTCTGTGTCAGTGTTTGGACGTCTGGAAAATCAGAAGTCAAATAATATAAATTTCTCCTCAAAAATAAAAAAATATATACATATGTATGTAATCACATGTTTGGGTGTATTTTTAGTGGACAGGCAAGAATTTTTATCTTGTTTCTTTTTCTCACAATTCTTTGGAGGATCTCAAGTTTGACCAACATTCAGGTACATTTTAGTAGACAAGCTAGAATTTCAAATTTCTATCTTGTTCCATCGTGTTAATAAGTTTTTTTTCTCCCACAGTTCTTGCAGGATCTGGAGTTGGACGAATATGGCGACTGCGATTGAATCTCATCTGACACAAGTGGCGGTAGAGGATGGACAGGATTCTCCCCGTACCCACAAGTGCAGCCATTGCGACAAGGAGTTTCGTTTCCAAAGTAAGCTCAACCTGCACCTGCGAACTCACACGGGTGAGAGACCATACCAGTGTGGCGAATGCGGGAAGCGGTTTACCCAACTGGCAAATCTGAAGACACACATGCGGACTCACACAGAGGAGAGGCCATACTGTTGTGAGGAATGCGGTCGACAGTTTGGTCACATTGGCGCTTTAAGGACGCATACTAGAACTCACACCGGTGAGAGGCTATACTTATGTGGTGAATGTAACAGTCAGTTTATTACGCTGTGCGATCTAAAGGCACATATGCGGACTCACACTGGTGAAAAACCATACAAGTGTAAACATTGCAACAAAGGTTTCAGTCAGGCAAGTAGTCTGAAGAGACACGTGCGGACTCACACAGGGGAAAGGCCGTACATGTGTGAGGAGTGCAGCAAGCAGTTTACTACGCTGTCAAGTTTACAGAGGCACAGGCGGACTCACACTGGAGAGAAACCATACATGTGTGAGGAGTGCGGCAAGCAGTTCAGGCAGCTGGGTACTCTAAAAGATCACAAGAGGATTCATACAGATGAGAAACCGTACAGGTGTGAGAAATGCAACAAGGGTTTTCGTCAGTCAAGCAACTTGCGTGTCCACATGCACGCTCACACTGGCGAATGCCTGCCAATGCCTGTGTGAAGATTACAACATGTAGGCGATGAAAGGAAATGATGTTACATTAATGCGTTATAAATTACATGTAGCTAAAATTTGTATATCGTACTGTTGAGGAGGCGCAACAGTGAAGGCACTGGGCTATTCATAAATCACGGTTCTACAAGTTGGTAATGTCAGTCTGCTTGAGTTTCTCAGTGATCGCCCGTGTGTCAGTCCGTGATGGAAGCTGGTACTAACCCAACAGTCCTTTCAAAGGCTGCCATGCTGTGCAACTTTTTCTTACCCATGTTACTGAACATATACTGATTTTGATTCAGTCATATATTTGTTGACTGTGCACTTTATGACTCAACTGAAGAAGTAACGAAAGCTTTATAGAGAAAATGTGATTGGATTTCGTCGTAGAAATCACTATTTAATCATATGATCCGTAGTTTAGTGATTGTAATTGTTCATTAAACGTTATGTAACACTTATTTATAACAGTTACTGTGTTTTGTCCGCTTAAGCTGCTAAAGGTTGTCACTTTATATTTGACTGACTAAATATACGTAAGTGGCTAGTATCAGTTGTAGCAAACATTTTAACTGTATATGCATCAAGGTTTTGCTAAATAGTATTTGCATTTACTACTAGAGGTTTGTAAAATTTCCGAAATCCAGTTTCGTTAATAGATTAAAACACGACATTGCTCTTTGCCAAGTTGTCCTTCTTTTTCCACAGAATAGTGTTTGGTTTTCTCCTAAGTAAATCAGCACATTTAACATAGTAGCTTCTACCAAGCTTTACATCTCGCGGGAAAAATAGTAGATCTAAATTGGGCAAATGATATGCCACAGTCGGCCTAAAAGCACAGTTGACGACATCCGTATGTCGCTATGCTACAGTCGACAATATTTTGTTTCTCATAGTATACTCAGGTATACAAACTTTGACCTTTCACCGTCGAAAGCGCTGACCCCTGATTCAGCTTGCCCGCCATTTTTATTTATTTATTTATTTCTGTATCTGTATCTGTATCTATATAGCCGGTATAACCGCCATTCGGCGTAACACACCAGCTTCGCAGGCGCGCGGCGCGGCAGCAGCTGGTTATATTACACCGAACGACCCGTCACACCTAACTTTTGCACATCTAACTGCAAGCGTTCTTTAAAACTATCCAGAGAAGATGCCCCTACTGTACTTGGTGATAACAAATTCCAATCTACGATAGTTCTGGGAAAATACGAATTTTTGAACACATCAATCCTAGCTTGGAAACTCTGGTACTTGAAGTCATGGCTGTTTCTTGTTCTTTTTTGAGCTGGTATTAGATACTTATCAGTCGGTACGTCCACCAGCTTATTGGTCATTTTGTACATCATGCAAAGTCTGGACATTTTCCTTCTGTCTTCAAGTGATGTCCACTGTAGATCTGTTTTCATTTTAGTAACACTAGCATCCCTGTTGTAGTTGTTTGTACAGAATCGGGCAGCTTGGTTCTGTACCCTTTCAAGTTTATCTTTGTCTTTCTTTGTATACGGATCCCATACTGTTGCAGCATATTTCATCTTGAGACAGATGGGTAGCCCCTACAACAGTGCATTGTTGATTTCCAAGGGGGCCCATCAAACATACATGTAAATAACAGATACAGGACAAAACGTGGTAACAATCAGTCAAACTTTGAACTTTCAACAGCGACGTCAGGATAATTAATCAGTTCTCTTCATCCAAGACGAGTTTGAAGCCGATTCAACGCTTAATTGATGCAACAACTGTATCCCCGCACTGGATAGTCTGATGCTGTCTGATTTCCCTTATGCAAATCAGAACATGTAGCATAGTGCTTTTCTTTGTTTCCTGATGAAGAAAAATCTGCCGAACCGGTTTTATTGACCCCCTCAGTCACTATATAAACCCGTCCTGACTGCTCTGTACTTGTCAGTACCGACTCTGAAACCGCGAGGACCTGTGTCGCCGTGACTCACTGTGCAGTACTTCTAAGAGCATCAGCGTATCTCGGTAAGTACATTTAGACATTTTGTTATAAGCAGGGTTTTGTATATAAATATTTATTCATCGATGACAAAAAATATATGTTGATGAAGCAACTGTAATCCTTAAACAGACTAACAGCAAATCAAAGCAAACATCACTTCTCCTGTGGATGTCCTAGCAGTTTGTTGTCTTAGAATTCTAAAATCCGTAACTTGCAAATTATTCTGCAAGTTACTGATATTATAGTTCTTGGAACTAGACAACAATTCAGTCGTTATGTCAGCTGAGTAGATCTCACAGTGTACATGCAAGACTCCACAAATAAAGGGAGACAACATCTGGATTATATTTGTTACGCAAAATCGAAAGTAAAGTCAATAGCAAAGATTTTAAACTCTTATCTTGTAATCTTTCTCCTTATTCTTGCAGGATCTGGAGTTTGACCAACATGGCAACTAGGGTCAGATCTCATCTGACACAAGGGGAGGGAGAGGATGGACCGGATTCTCCCCTTATCCACAAGTGCAGCCATTGCGGCAAGGAGTTTCGCACCAAATGTAAGCTCAAACGACACCTGCGAACTCACACGGGTGAGAGACCATACCAGTGTGGTGAATGCGGGAAACGGTTTGGTCACCTAACTCATCTGAAGGACCACAGAAGAACTCACACCGGTGAGAGACCATACCAGTGTGGTGAATGTGGGAAACGATTTAGTCAGCAAGGTCATCTGAAGGAACACATGAGAACTCACACCGGCGAGAAACCGTACCGATGTGAGGAGTGCGGCGGGCAGTTCAGTAGTTTGGGTGCTCTGAAGGACCACATGCGGACTCACACTGGTGAAAAACCGTTCAAGTGTGAAAATTGCAACAAAAGGTTCAGTCAGTTATCTAATCTGAATACTCACATGCGGACTCACACAGGTAAAAACTATTACAGGTGTGAGGAGTGCGCAAGCAGTTCATTCAGCTTGGTACCCTAAAAACACACATGAGAACCCACACTAGTGAAAAGCCGTACAAGTGCGAGGAGTGCGGCATACAGTTCAGCGGCATGAGTAATCTTAAAAGACACATGCGGACACACAGTGGTGAGAAACCGTACAAATGTGAGGAGTGCGGCAAGCAGTTCAGTGACTCAAGTCATCTAAAAAGGCACATTAGGACACACACCGTACAAGTGTCATGAGTGCAGCATGCAGTTTTCTGAGCTGTGTATGTAGCCTGAAAACGCACGTGAGAAACCGTACGTGAGTAAAAACTGCAAAAAAGTTTCAGGCGAGTAATATGGAAAGTCACGTGTGGGTAGCAGACACGTGCGAACTCATATTCAGAGAAAGTGGAGAGTCTGGAGACCTATTAATTCCTGATGGCCTAACATACACGTGGAAAGTCATACAACGGCAACAAAAGCCACATTCCTTTGGCATCGTATAACACCTAGACAATCGTCATATGGTTAATTGCTCAAACGTACCTACAATCCACATGCATTTATGTGATTATCGTGGGTACGTTACAGACATTATATGGTTGTTTAACCGTGCATACATTTTTGTCACGATACTAATTGTTTTTCTTGTTTGTTTCCTATAATTCTACTGTAAAATCACGAGTAACAGGAACCGGATCACAACATAGTAAACATCGCCGCATGTCCCATAGTGGATGAAAACTAGAAATGCTGTGTAAAAACGACGGTTGAATGTTTGCACACTAGTGTCAGAGGAACGGTAAGACATCGCCCATTTTATGTCAAGGCGTTATGATCCATAGTTTTCTACTATGATTTTTTTCACTAATCACTCTAAATATATAGATCTACTGCGTCTGGAATTGGCTATGGAAACATGTTAGTTGTAGACCTTGCTAGCTATTGTTTGCCTTTATAATCTGTTGTAACTTCTAGGGATTTGTATACTTTTAGACATCCCAATTTCTTCAATAAAGTAAGACACGTTATGTTTTGTTCAACTCGTTGTTTTTTTGTTGTTGTTGTCCTTCTTTTCCCACAGAACCTGTTTCCGTACAATGTTGTCTAAATAAAACCAAAATATCCAACTTTGGACAAATGGGCAAATAACATACCAGAGCCGACCAAAAGTACAATCGACAACTTTGATGATAACCCTGGTAATGTAGCTATGCAATAGTCGGCCAACTTTTGTTTCGCAAGGGTAATCAGGTATATACACTTTGACCTCCCAACACCGGAAGTACTGACCCGTGATTCAGCTCTCTCGCCATTGTCAACAGCGAGTTGAAGATTTCTCTTCATCTAAGACGATTTTCAAGCCGACTCAACGCTTTATTGTATCAACATCTATCCCCAAACACTGGTAAGACCTTTGCCTCATGTTGTCCGGTTTCCCTTATGCAAATCAGCACATATAACGCCAGGGCACTTTCCTTTGTTTCGCTGTCAAGTACAATCTGCGGAACCGGTTTTATCCCCCACCCAGTCACTATATAAATGTGTCACTGACCACTCTGTCAGTACCGACTCTGAAGCCGCGAGGGTCTGCATCGACGTGAAAACATCGTGCAGTACTTTGGAGCATCAGCGTATCTCGGTAAAGTAACTGATTTTGGTATTGTAACAGCGGAAAGATCTTAACTCTCTTGCATGTGTGGGTTCTTTCGGCCTCTGTGATCCTTCGGGCGCGGACAACTCGACACGAAACTCTAATCTACTCATAACAAACCTAAAAGTAGCGTGCACGCTCTCAACTAACTTCTGGAACTTGTCTGAACTTGAAACTCAACTGAACATCCGGGGTCTTCCCTCTCTGACCTCTCCTGACCCCTTGCAACTGCCTGATTACCCGATCACAGTATGCTGTATTTATATAAGACTAGACTACGGCCATATGACATCCTGAACTTAGAACATCGAGGTAAACATCACTGCCCGGAGTGAGTCGCACGGTACTTTTTTTTGTGTTCTTTTACCGGCAGGTAGATTTTGGAACGTCGAACTCGAAGTTGGCATTGGTTTCAAAATAGCAAGGTAACAGTTATGGTCAAGCAGATTTGACCACAAACAAGTAAGGTAGTCTTTTTCAATTATCACCATTAGTAAATATGTCTTAGTATTGTCTTAGATGTTGTCTGACCTGTATTTGCAAATCACTGCTCCCTTTGTTGTATGCAGAATACCATTGTAATTCTATATGTAATAACATATAAGGTATATCATTAGAGAAGCTAGAATTTTTAAACTCTCATAATCAAATATTAATATCTTTTCTCTTTCTTTGTAGGATTTGGAGTTTGACCAACATGGCGACTGGAGCCGGATCTCATCTGACACAAGGGGAGGGAGAGGATAAACAGGATTCTCCCCGTACACACAAGTGCAGCCATTGCGACAAGGAGTTTCCTTTCAAAAGTAAGCTCAACCAACACCTGCGAACCCACACTGGTGAGCGGCCATACCAGTGTGGTGAATGCGGGAAACGGTTTGGTCACCTAACTCATCTGAAAGACCACATGAGAACTCACACCGGTGAGAGACCATACCAGTGTGGTGAATGCGGGAAACGGTTTAGGCAGCTATCTCATCTGAAGGACCACATGAGAACTCACACCGGTGAGAAACCGCACCGATGTCAGGAATGTAACAGTCAATTCGGTAAATTGAGTGAGTTGAAGAATCATATCCGAACGCACACCGTTGAAGAAAACAGTACAAGTGTGAACACTGTAACAAAAGGTTCAGTCACTTATCTACTTTGAAGACCCATGTGTCGACTCACACAGGCGAGAAACCTTACAAGTGCGAGGCTTGCAGCAAGAAGTTTAGTGTGCTGGGTGCTTTGAAGATACACATCCGAACCCACACAGGGGAAACCCCGTACAAGTGTGAATACTGCAGCAAGCGGTTCACTACGCGGTCAAGTCTGAAGAATCATATGCGCACTCACACCGGTGAGAAACCATACAGGTGCGAGGAGTGCAGCAAGCAGTTCAGTGAGCTGGGAACTCTAAAGAATCACATGCGGACTCACACTGGTGAAAAAAACGCACAAGTGTGAGGAGTGCAGCAAACAGTTCAGTCGGTTGAGTCATTTGAAGGAACACATGCGGACTCACACCGGTGAGAAACCGTACAAGTGTAAGTAGTGCAGCAAACAATTCAGTGACCTGGGAACTCTAAGGAATCACATGCGGACTCACACGGGTGAGAAACCGTACGAGTGTGAACAATGCAACAGATGCTTTCGTCAGTCATGTAGTCTTCGTGCCCACCTGCATACTCACATCGATGAAAGTCTGTGAATAACGGTGTGACGATAACATGTACATATTACATCTTAAGTCTGTGTCTTAGTAGAAAAAGCTGCAAACCAGACGTTTGTCATTTAATCTATTTTTTCTTTATAAAGGTGGCCTACATGTATGATTCACCGTTTTTGATTCAGCTGTATGCTCACTACATGGCTCCACCATTAAAAAAATAACGGGAACTGAATAAAAGCATTGTAGTTACTATTGTCACGTCCCGTACTTGATTGGATCTTGAGGTGTTCTGGAAAAAAAAACGGATGTGGAAGTTGGACACTGATAGCCAAAGACAGCAAGACATCGCTGGACATGAAAGCCATCGCACTTAGATTTTCTATGTTTAGTTTTGCTATGTCTATATCTAGTTACTCAAGCTCTTATTGCCATTTAATAAGTCACTTTAATCGCTGTAAATACACAAGATTCTTGACGCGTCGGTAACATGTTAGTTATAAAGATGTTGCTATGTATTGTTTGCCTTCATGATATGCTGTAATATGTTAGAGATTTGCTAACTTTCCGCTCTCAGTTTCCTCAATAAACTAAAATGCGAATGTGTTGTCGTATTCCATATTGTATGAAAGGGTGTTACTTTCCTACTCACAAAACCTGTATGGGTTTCCTGCAAATCATCTCATATAGATAACATTTGTTTTATAGTCAAGTAAAAACTACCGAACCTGTATTAGGGACAACGTCACCAAGGAGGATATCATGACCTTCTGACCGAGAACTAAATCTAGCGTTTAATAAAGTAGATGTTCGGACAATGGCGACAGTAAATTACATGTAAATGCAAATTACGTTCGTTTCACGTAAAGGCGTCTAGTCTGTCTTCTATAGCACAGAAAACGATTGGGCTCTATCTGTATGAGTTACTGGAGTTCTGATTGTCACTTTATATACGTCGCTGTGGATATACAAGAATTGGCAGCGTTTAGAACTAGTTGAAGTTGCATATGGGCTGCTAGAGGTTTGTAAAAATTTCCACAATCAACTTTCGTAAAGAAATCAAAACACGTTATTAGAGTAGAGTAGATTCTTCGGTTAGGTAGGAGTCTAGCTCCAGTTTAAACCGCTCTTCTTTCTCTCCGTTCAGCACACAGTCATAGTTAGTTTGTGTGGTTTGTCCAAAGCTTTATAGTTGAACATAATGGGATGGTCATCCATGGCCCTGTCAAGCCTTGATTTGAAACTTTTACCGTTGGTGCTGTAACCACTTCTTCTGGCCCTACGTTCCACCACGGCACTACTCTGTTGCTAAAAAATGTTATGTCTTCTGCAGGTGTTTGATAATGGCCTTATTAATCGTAGGCTGTGACCTCTCGTTCTCCCTTCCCTCTTTGTTTCCGGTATGCATGGCACGGTGTCGTATAGCCCTTGTGTGTATTTGTATGTGTGAAAAAGGTCACCTGTACAATAGGATGGGGAGTTTCAGGGTTCTAAACCTTTGTTCGCATGGAAGCTCGCTCAGGCCTGGGATTCTCTTTGTTGCACGCCTTTGTATGTTATGACGTCTACTAACTTCCAACTCCCAGGAGACCATGCTATGTCGCTATGCTATAGTCGTCAATTTTGATTTTCAATTAGGATAATCGGGTATGTAAACTTTGACCTCTCACCACCGGAAATACTGACCCTTATAATATTGACTTAGCTTGCCGGCCAGTTGGGACGGACTTGATCATTCCTCTTGATCTGAGAAGTTTTGAATCCGACTCAACGCTTTATTGGCTCAACAACTATCCTCAAACACAGGTAAGACCTTTGTCTGATGTTGTCTGGTTTCCCCTTATGCAAATCAGCACATGTAACACCATTGTACTTCCCGTTTGTTTCGCTGCCAAGTACCTGTCGAACCGGTTTTTATCCCCACCCAGTCACTATATAATGTGTTACTACTCTGCCAGTACCGACTCTGAAGCCGTGAGGATCTGTGTCGACGCGAAGACATCGCACAGTAGTTTGGAGCATCAGCGTATCTCGGTAAGTACTCAGAGCATGGTTTAGGTTTCCTCACCGGTCTCATGTCTCTATCCATCAGACTAAGACTTGGGCATGTTGCCTAATATTCTATCTACGTGCAACAAACTAAAAGTTGCGTCATACTCTAAAAACCTAATTTCCCTATAGCTATTTGACCCAGTTTTTGTCAAAGTTTGTTATATTGGAGAACGATTTTCTGTCCGAGGATTGAGCATGCCGCTTTTGTTTGGCGCACACATCGCCCCATGGGGGAAGAGCGTTATGCTGTTCCTGACCTTTTGACTCGAAACCTATTGTTCGACCCAAGCAAATAATGCAGAGCCCGGACGGCCTGATTGTTCTCTTTTAGTGGCTGTGGTCACAGAGGACAAAAGCTCCCTGGTGAAGGTAACAGAAAAATGCACTTTTCTACATCGATGGTCGTTACTTCGGTTTGATAATGTGGTTAAATGTATGTGTGTTGTTCGGTTGCACAGTGCAATATCTGGGAACATTTCAATAGGCTGTGGGTTGGTCAGGCCCCAGCTAGGGTATTGTGCGCGTACAGATATTACCGGGGTGGTGGGGAGGAACTCTCTATTCTGTAATCAACAACAAGTTCATGTACCGTCCTTTCATAACGGTATGGCCCCGTTTGTCCGTTTTCAATTATCAGCACATCAAACCATGAATCAGTGCACATCTATGTGCCCGGATGGTGCTATATTATTTGCGGTCTTCCCGCAAGGAACTAGCCTAAGGTCCACATTTAAGCTTACTTGGCGCGTCCCCATCGTAATTTTAAACCATTTATGCATATATCCTGTCTTGTACAGCTTTTTTTCCCTTTTGCCAATAAGTATGATTACTTACGTTCACTTACGTTACGTTCTACTTACTAGATTACACTTTCCATGTGTAGTGTAAGCTACATGTATTGTCCTGACCCTGAAAGATTTTGTCTGATCTCTCCCTATGCAAATCGGGGTGTCTAATCCGTAGCCCTCTTTCTTCTGTAATCAAACCATGCACATCCTTGTCCTACCGCTACGCAACACCTCCAACTTGTTATTTATTGCTGTGATATATGTGTGAGAAATTTTGTGCCAGTAGCTGGGTTATGTTTTATTACGAAAAGTCTGGAGTCAAATGATATACGTATATATACATATGAAAATATATGCATACACATATGTACACAATCACATGGTATATCTTTAAGTGGGCAAGCTAGAATTTTAAAAATTTTGTCTTAATTAGTTTTCAAATAATTCTTGCAGGATCTGAAGTTTGACCAACATGGCGACTGGAGCCGGCGTGACAGCGTTCTCGCCCCCCCGTGATCTCGCCCCCCCCCCGGGGGCGAAATCACTAGCGATCTCGCCCCCCCGGGGCGAAATCACTAGCGATCTCGCCCTCCCCGGTTAGTGATCTCGCCCCCTACCTCGCCCCCCTTTAGCGATTTCACCCCCCCCCAAAAAAACGGGTTTACATGATATTTTAGAAGTTGATTGGTATAAATCACACCATGCAGTTTCAGAATGATATAAGTACACGAGTTTGATACATAACATCCATAGTATTAATATTAACGTAAGTACATGGAGGAATGGCGAAGACTTGTGCTGGAGACAACCATAGTCCCCGACCCTCCTGATGAGGATGGGACTAGGTGAGGTGAGGAAGTACATGGCAATAAACTTAAACTTCTGGGCTGCTACTGTGGTTCGGGTGGCAGGGGAGGAGCAGCACCCGACATAAGTCAAGTAAGTCAGTCACATGGCAATAAGATAGTTGAACTTGTTTCAGACAAGGAGGGTTGGGTCCCTTGTATTCCTTTTATTGCATGTACCTGAGTCTCGACATGAGATATATTTCATTGTATTCACCTGTCCTCAAGCAACCTATATATCTCCAATATGAAGCCTCTATTATGAATTGACCACAAAAGAACTATGTCATGTCTTTCTTGATTATGCAAATAAGGTATTCATTAGAATAATGCACATTTTGGTGTATGCACCTGGCCAAGGGGTATCTTCACCTTCAATATGACTGTTTTTCTAGTATTTAGAAACTGGTTCGTTATATGCACCTACCCTATGGATATCTTCACCTCCAATATGACTGTTTTTCTAGTATTTAGGAACTGGTGTTTTACCCGTGTTTCTTAAGACTGGTACTTTACAAGTTTTTTGTAGCATTTAGCAACAGGTATATGAACTTGTGCGTAGATAGTGTTTATAATGAGAAACTATTATTCAATTGTGTTTTTCTTAGTGCTTTGGAAATGTTTTCTGCACAAGAAAGAAAATACTGTGACAAATTGAAAACATATTACGGTAATAAGGTGCCATATAGGTACCAGGTAACACACCAACTATGTTACTCCCAGGTGCAGTATAGTACCAGGTAGCGCACCTAATATGTAGTAACCAGCTGCTCTTAAGACCCCTCCGAGGAATACTAGTAATGTTCTGGGGGGGGGGGCGAAAACGCTAAAGGGGGGCGAAAACGCTAGTGATCTCGCCCCCCCGGGGGGGGGGCGAGATCGCTGGGGGGGAGGGCGAGATCGCTGTCACACCGGATCTCATCTGACACAGGGGAAGGGAGAGAATGGACAGGATTCTCCCCGTACCCACAAGTGCAGCCACTGCGACAAGGAGTTTCCTTTCAAAAGTAACCTCAACCAACATCTGTGAACCCACACTGGTGAGAGACCATACCAGTGTGGTGAATGCGTGAAACGGTTTAATCATCTAGGGCACCTGAAGGACCACGTGCGGACTCACACCGGTGAGAAACCGTGCGAGTGTGAACATTGCAACAAAAGCTTCAGTCGGTCAACTTACCTGAAGACTCATATGCGGATTCACACAGGGAACAACCCGTATAGATGTGAGGAGTGCAGTAAGCAATTCACTACGTTGTCAAATTTAAAGGCTCACATGCGGACTCACACAGGTGAGAAACCGTACACTTGTGAGCATTGCAACAAAGGCTTCAGTCATTCAACTCATTTGAAGACTCACATGCAGACTCATACAGGGGAAACCCCGCACAGGTGTGAGGAATGCAGTAAACAGTTCACTACGCTATCACATTTGAAGAGTCACATGCGGACTCACACAGGTGAGAAGCCGTACAAGTGCGAGGTATGCTGCAAGCAGTTCAGTGAGCTTTTTAGTCTGAAAAGACACATTCGGACTCACACGGGTGAGAAACCGTACAGATGTGAGGAGTGCAGCAAGCAGTTCACTACGCAGTCATATCTTAAGATACACATGCGGACTCACACTGGAGAAAAACCTTACAACTGTGAGGCGTGTGGCAAGCATTTTACTCAGCTGTCAAACCTTAAGAGCCATATGCGGACTCACACTGGTGAAAAAGTGTGAGCAGTGCAGCAGACACTAACAGTATATTTAGTTGTCTACTCTGAAGAGACATATAGATGTATGCAGAATCACTCTGTTAATGACCGCACCATCCGCATATGAAAAGAATAACAAGAAGTTTGTTGCTGAGTAATGAGAAATACTAATGAACTGTGAAATGCGGCATGGACTGGATAGGAATATGTCCGGTATGTGGCCCTGCACATATCATTCAGAGCTGCTCTCACGATGCACAGGTTGTCTTGTACATGGCATAAGTAGTCTAGTGTGCTCATTAATACTAAAGTATAGTTATTAGATGATAACTGACATCGACATGTAATTTGCTATAAGAAAATATGTTCTTTTCTTTCATTTTCATGTTCACTTTCATTTTTCAGTCTCACCTGTTGGCACTCCGCTACAAAGGTATTATAAGACTGCATTATGTAACTAGGCGCACTTTCTATTCAATTTGTAATATAGGGAATGTATAGTTGAATGTGATACATATAGTCGTAACCTTTAGAAATAGGATTCGTAACGTTACGCATTGCAAACAAGAGGAATGGGCACGACTTTCTTTGATCGTTTCAGAAGTTTTGCATATGCTCTTAGCGGTAATCAATAGATTTATTAGCTTATAGATTGAATTGTAGTAACCATGCTAGATACAAATGCATTAACATGTCCCAACGTTTTGTGTGTCTTGCTAGTGTACTGTAATATACATAAGATTTTTCACTTTCCTGCACCTCACTTTCATCAATAAACATTTACATGTAATGACATTTTCTTGTCTTTCTTGTAAACTATGGTAGTTGGCGAAGTTATCCTACTTTTGTCTGACTTCCCTCTAAGCATATTCTTCATAACATTTAATATGTTCCTCTCTTCTGTTCTGCAATCAAGCACGAGGGTAAGCGAAAAACTATTACAAGTGGGCTTATCACAAGCCTTTTTAATCGAATGAAATTGGACAAAGGGCAAATGATATGTTAGAGTGGACCAAAAAGCACAATTGACGACATCGCTATGTCGCTATGCTACAGTCGGCATTAATTTTTGTTTCTCATAGGGTGCTCAGGTATATAAACTTTGACCTTTCACCATCGGAAGTGGTGACCCCTGATTCAGCTTGCCCGTCATTTTCAACAGTGATAAATAAAATCATTTATTTTCATCTAAGACGAGTTTGCGGCCGATTCAACGCTTTATTGATCCAACAACTATACCCCCCCACTGGTAAGACCTTGTGTCTAACGTTGTCTGATTTCCCTTATGCAAATCAGAACATGTAGCGTAGTGCTTTTCTTTGTTTCCTGAAGATGTAAAACCTGTCGAACCGGTTTTATTGACCCACTCAGTCACCATATAAACCCGTCCTGACCGCTCTGTACTACAGTTCCGACCCTGAAGCCGTGAGGTCCTGTGTCGCCGTGAGTCACTGTGCGGTACTGTCTCGGTAAAGTACATTTTGTACTAAGCACGATTTTTGATTTCTATATTTATTACATCGATGGCTATAAGTATATGGTAATGAAGCAACTGTAATCCTTAACAGGCTTTAGATCTAACAGCAAATTAAAGCGAACATCTCTTCTCCGTTGGGTGTCCTAGCAGTTATTTTGAATTCTAAAATTCGCAATGCTGCAAATTTTAGAATTCTTGGAACTAGACAACAATGAAGGCGTTATGCCAACTGAGTAGATATCACTATGTACATGCAAGGGTCCACTATCAAAGAGAGACAACATCTGGATTATATTTGTTCAGAAAAATCAAAAGAAAAGTTGACCTTTGAACACCAGAAATACTGACCCTGCTTCAAGGTAGCAGAACACAGTTTTCGGCCTATGGGGATTTCTATAGTTAAGGGCCTCAAGGTGACTAGCTTCGACGCAATGAAAAATATAGTAGGGTGCACTTATACACTTAGGAGCGCATTTATACACAAAATAGAAAACTTTCACAATCCAAACCATGCAGTCTCAGAGTCGACACCTTCCGTGACCACGTAGCACAGGTTATATCTGGCTGTCCCTCAAATAAGGCTTTTTACCTCTCCTTCAACAAGTTTATCCGTACTATTTCATGTACCCGCGTCATACACCCCGGGGTTCGCCCACTAATACTGTGTTCTGCTACCTTGAACGAACTTGACCTTAGATTTTTTTTGCTTCTGCCAATTAACTTTCCCCACTTTCAAGCGGTTGCTGAGATTTCCACTTTCATGCGGTTGCTGAGATTTCGGCAACTTTGTACTTTGGCACCTGCCACTAGGTAGGCCCCGTACAGGGCTTATAGAACGGGCCATTTAGTGGTCTCATTATCTGATCAAATTCACTATTCCGGCTGCTCTTTTCATTAAAACGGAGACAATCTGTTTTACGTACCCGCGTCATACACCCCGGGGTTCGCCCACTAATACTGTGTTCTGCTACCTTCAACTCGGCCCGTCATTTTCAACAGCGATACGCCGAAGATCAGTTCTCTCCATCTATTAAAGACTATTTGGAGTTAGTTCAACGTTTTATTGACTCAGCAACTATCCCTAAACTCTGGTAAGACCTTTGTCTCATGTTGTCTGGTTTTCCTTTATGCAAATCAGCACATCACCAGGGTACTTCTATCAGTGTCGTTGTCTAGTACAACCTCTCGAACCGGTTTTATTCCCCCATCCAGTCACTATATAAATGTGTCACTGACCACTCTGTCAGCAATCTATTCTGCAGACGTGAGGATCTGTGTCGCCGTGAAAACACCCTGCAGTTGTTTGGAGCACCAGCGTATCTCGGTAAGGGATTAGTACTGACTATCGTTTTCGTTATTTGTTAAGAGTTTCTTTTTCAGTAAACACCATTTAGTATATCGGTGCCTGGAATTACTTTTGTGGGATTTGTAGGACTCAAGGAACTGCTTTTTGGTATAGCCCCACAGGCCCCACGTGTCGCTGGAAAATAGTAAAGATTTATCAAATAACACACCAGAGGAGTGGTGACATAGGGTTTACATCTCCAATGACCTCTAATTACTTGGCGTTCTCCCTATTATAATGATTGTAGCCCGCTTATAATTATGCCTATAGTATTGCTGTTGCATTATTTACGTTTACATGTCGAAATGTCAGATTCACTTCCTTGTCCCCCCAAAGTTTCACATCCTAGTGTTATCCTATCCCTCGTTGATGTTGTCTGACCTATCTATGCAAATCAGAATGTCTATTCATTACTCCCCGTTGTTCGGTAATTAGAAATGAAATAAACCTGTTTTACCGCAACGCAAAGCCATCCAACTTGTTACTATCTATGTTAGCTTCAACATTTGAATTATTATTAAAAAAGAGAAGTCATTTAGTAATCAATTATGAGTTGTTCTTGTTTTCTTTAGAGAAGTTAGATTTTTTTTCAAACTCTATCTTTATTATCTTTTTATCTTCATTCTTGAAGGATCTGGAGTTTCACTAGAATGGCAACTAGAGCCGGATGTCATCTGAAACAACGGGAGGGAGAGGATGGACAGGATTCTTCCCGTACCCACAAGTGCAGCTATTGCGACAAGGAGTTTCGCTTCAAAAGTAAGCTCAACCAACACCTGCGAACTCACACTGGTGAGAGACCATACCAGTGTGGTGAATGCGGGAACCAGTTTACTCTACTGGCAAATCTGAAGACACACATTCGGACTCATTCTGGTGAGAAACCGCACAAGTGTGGACACTGCAACAAAGGCTTCAGTCAGTCTAGTGAACTGAAGACCCACATGCGGACTCACACAGGGGAAACCCCGTACAGATGCGAGGAGTGCAACAAGCAGTTCACTACGGCGTCAAATCTAAAGAGTCACACGCGGACTCACACTGGGGAAACCCCGTACAGGTGTGAGGAATGCAGCAAGCAGTTCACCACGCTTACAGATCTAAAGAGACACATGCGGACTCACACTGGTGAAAAACCGTACAAGTGTGACGAGTGCAGCAAACAGTTCAGTCAGTCGAGTCATTTAAAGCTACACATGCGAACCCACACTGGTGAAAAACCGTACGAGTGTGAGGCGTGCAGCAAACAGTTCGCCCAGTTGTCAAACCTTAAGAGTCACATACTGACTCACATTGCTAAGCCAGAGCATGTGTGAAGTATGCAACAGAAGGTTTGGGCTGAATAATGAGAAACCCTTTTTATCCGACAAAGAATGATGGGAAAATGTTCTCGGGATGTGAGTCTGTTTGCTGGTGGTGGGTTTAGGCTTTTGCCATTACGTTGTATCTGTAGACTGGTATAATCTGTAATATGTTGAATGACTATTGACGTCGACATAATATTTACTATAAAATGGTAGGTACTTTTCAAGCGTCACCATTTTTGTCTGTCTCAACTCCAATACAAACTTGTAAGAACTAAAACGCTGTACCGTGTAGCTTGGTACAGTTGTCATTCCGTCTCCGGTATATAGAATGTATATGATTGTATGCCATGTGTGATTATACTGCTAGATAGTCTAGCAGTAGCTTACGTACCCTTTCACGAACAGGACGTGTAACGTTAGGCATTGCAAACACGAGAAAATGGGCACGGCTCTCTTTAAACATTTCAGACCGTTTGCAATTGCAATTTGCACTGTAGGTTCACTAGATCCCTAGCTCATAGAATTAGTTGTTGCAATTAGGTAGCTAAAATATCTTTATTAATCTTTCTTGTTTTCCCAGTGCACTGTTATATACTTTCCGCATCTTACTTTCGTCAATAAACTATTGTACATAATGACGCTTCGTTGTCTTTCTTAACTATCGCTATCAGTGAAGTTCCGTACTCCAGTTACGTCAATAAAGATGCTGTCTGATTTCCCCCTATTGGTATATGTGCTAAAGTCAACGCGTTTACTGTAAATGTATATAAGTTCGCGGTGATTTGATTTCGCGGTTGTGGGAAAAAAGACTTTTCGCAGTGGTTTTAAGTTCGCGGTAGCACCATGCACTGTAGTCTCTTACTGCTATGGAAAAATGTTCGCGGTGACCGCGAGTATTAAACCACCGCGAAAGTTTCTGCATTTACAGTATGTCACGAGTGTTGTTTGTGTTCATAGTGCGCTATATTAGGTTATTTGTGTTTTCACTGGGGTAATCAGGCGTGTCAACCTTGACCTTTCACCACCGGAAGTACTGACCCGTGATTGGGAGACGGGAACTTCAGGAAGGTCATTTCTCTTCATCAAGGACGATTTGACGCTTTATCGATCCAACAACAGTACCAACACAGCGGTGAGACTTTATTGATTAATGACTGATCTATTCTAAGAGGACGGTAATTTGACTATGGTGCTCAAGAGTTTTTAGCCACTGTGAGAATGCGCTCCCCCTCTGTTACATCTACTTTTCGGCGGCTCCAGGAATCGTCCAAAAACCTTACGAAAACTAGATATCCAGGATTCGTACTTCCGGTGCCGTCAATCATGGTGATTGACAGTACAGAAAACATTATTATGCACGCCCATGTTTCCATATATGGGTCGACCTCGTGAGACCTCGACAGACTCAAGTAGCGAGAGATTAAAACCCGGAAGTGACCGCTGCCCTCCCCATGATAGGACGTCATCTGAATGCTACTAACACGTAAATAGAATGTGATGCTACACGAAAAACAACTTCAAACACACAGCACATAATATAGTCGTGCGACTGTTATTGTCTATCGTTGTGGACAACGGTTGTCTTTAGACATACGTTCAGAGTATTACGGGGCACCCGCAGTGCAGGATACCATTGCGGTGCGTGCGTGACCCACAGTGACCGCTTGCTCGCAAATCAAAAATGGCGGGAGAATTCCTTATTTTCGTCAGGCGTTCAGGCCGTTTTCTGGATATCCAGGAATCGTCCTCCTGTTCAGGCCGTTTTCTGGATATCCAGGATTCATCCTGAGTCTGTTCAAGCCGTTTTCTGGATATCCAGGATTCGTCCTGAGTCTGTTCAAGCCGTTTTCTGGATATCCAGGATTCGTCCTGAGCCTGTTCAAGCCGTTTTCTGGATATCCAGGAAGCGTCCTCCTGTTCAAGCGGTTTCCTGGATATCCAGGATGTGGACCAGGCCTTGTGTGAGAAAGAGACGCCATCTGGATGCTATTAACACGTTACCGTGAATGTGTCGCTATACGGAAAACAACAGTAACTTTATCCCATCTTGACTGCCATTTGTTAATTCATTACGCAAAAAGCATTTTGGGCCTGATACGTAAGTAACATGTTAACATCAAAGTATCATTATCAACATTCGTTTAAGTTCTGTAACACCAGGATCAGCAGAATAAACTACACGATCTTCTTGCGGGGAGATACAAAGATGGCGGCTTTCTGACGAAAACAACATGCCCCCGCCCTCCGCATAGTCTCCTCCCTCGAAAACAGGAAGCTCCACCCCCACGTACACGTTCTGGATAAACACCGTCGTCTATCCAGGAAACGTCCTGTTTGCGACGATTTCTGGATATCCAGGAATCGTCCTTCTGCTTAGGACGATTCCTGGATATCCAGGATTCGGCATATTACGAAAGTTAGATACTGACGAAAGTTGGATACAACACCCTCCGAATGCTTGAAAACGGAGGTATGTTCCCACTATTATGACAGAGCCTGGTGTCGATTGCTTCATGCCGATCGAGTGAGGCTCGATAATCTATGAAGATAGAATGATGCTAGAAGAAAAATCCTAATCTGTTACATGCCAAATATCCTCACATTATTTAGGTCTTCAAATCATTCAGGTTGTTCTGTAGTTGTTGTCTGATATCTCCTTATGCAAATCAGCGCATCTTACAGTGTATTTGCTTTTGTTTTGTAATGAAATACATCCCACGGAACCGGTTTTATTCACCCATTCAGTCACTATATAAACCCCCCATTATCAGCTCTGCTTCAGTCTTGATCGACCCTGAAGCCCTGAGGATTGTGTCTCTCTGAAAGCATCCTGTCACGGTACGTAAGAACATCAGTGTATCTCGGTAAGTACACTTTGTACTTAATTTAAGATTTATTATATAATATGACCATATGACCAATGTAAATCGAGGCATAATAGCAACTCGAAATAAGCATCTGAGAGCATGTAGATCTTGTTACAACGAAGGTTAACATTCTACAGTCCGAAGGTAAACAATCTATTTTCAGGTATTTATGTCATACCTGGGCCGCGATAACATTCGATACAGCTGGATCCGGACCGGGTGATGAAAAGCCCCTCGGTCCCAGTCCTGCCGCGGATCGGATTGTTTTGGAATTCTACCAAAACAATCTTTGATTCTACCAGGATAATAACTTGAAGGTAAAATGGACCCTAGCCTTCCAGACGAACACCATAAGCCCCGCCCCATGTTCGATCTCGGGTACTATTTCAAAACCCGGTCGGTCAAAAACGTCGCGAGTTGCAAAAACATGGCCGTCGTCGCTAGAAAGCTGAGGATACCGACTGACTTTGGTTTAGCTTTTTGGGCCCTGAAATCCTCTGAGAACGGGCGAAAGATAAATGCCATACATTCTTTGTGGGAGGCTACATGCACTGGGTACAGTCGTTTAATGAGGGGCGTGTATAGTTGCGGTAAGGGCGATATTTGCCGGTGCAATGGCCGAGTGGGTTGAGTGTTCGCCTTGCATTCGGTAGGTCGTGAGTTTGATCCCCAGCCCAGTCATACCAAAGACTTTGAAAATGGTACATGCTGCTTTCTCTGCTTAGCACTCAGCATTCGGGAAAGAGTATGGAAGTTGAACACACGCCACTACCAGTGGACTAGCCTCCTGCTGTAGTGACTGCATAAAGTTGTGTAGCCCAGCGCTACTGAAACGGAGTTGGGTGCCGCCCTATGCGCCATCAGGCGCGGGAAGGAATTCAAGTTTTTGTTGAGAAGGGCGATATATAATTTCAGTCAAAGCGGAAGCGGGAGGCGCTCCATGATATTACCTTGTTGGTGGGCAAGATTGCCCGGTTTCTGACATGCGGTCGATGCAGGCGTAAAGATGGGTACGTATATAATTGTGTGATAGGTCTTCTACCACGTTTGTTTCATGCATAGCGTGTGCATACATGATTAGGAGGAAAAAAATAAGAAGAAAGCAGCTCGGTCATTCACGAAGAAGGAGCTTGTACCACCTGCCAAATATAAGACCCTACTACTAAGTCCGCTAGTGCAGAGTCCCGTCTCTTCTACGCACACTGCTTTACATGTGCATCCTTCCCAGGAACAAAGCAATGCCATGTAGCGCCTACCCTTCCCAAAACAACTATACTCAGCGGCTGTAGTCTTCAACAAAAAAAAAAGGCATAGCATTTTTCTTTGGCCATTCCTGCCCCACTAGGGCTGTTTGTGACCGAGTATTCGAAATAGAATAGTGGATTCTATTTGTTCGATATGGTTTTCTGCTGGAAGGGTCCATTGTCTGGGAAAATAGTGGGATTCAATTAACAATGGGATTTTGATTATTCCTACAGGATCCTGAGGACCGATCTGGATCAACATGGCGAGCAGAGCAGCACCTCTTTTGGGAGAAAATGGGCACGAAAGAGATGCTACCCGTACCCACAAGTGTAGTGTCTGTGACAAGGTGTTTAGCTGCAAAAGTAAACTCAGCCGACACTTGCGAGCTCACACTGGAGAGATGCCATACCAGTGTGGTGAATGCGGAAAGCGATGTACTCAACTGATAAACTTGAGGTCTCACACTGGTGACAACCCACATGCCTGTGGTATTTGTCTCAAAGGGTTTATGTCTGCATCCAGGCTGAATATTCACATGCGGATCCACACAGGGGAAAAACCTTACATGTGTGATAAATGTGGCAAGCAGTTTAGGCAACAAAACTGTCTGAAGATACACATGAACACTCACACCGGTGAGAGACCGTACAGTTGTGAGGATTGTGGCAAACAGTGCAGTCGATTGCACGGTCTGCGAGAACACATGCGGACTCACACTGGTGAGAGACCTTACATGTGTGAAAAATGCGACAAACGCTTTCGTCAGGCGAGTACTCTTCGTGTCCACATGCGAACTCATAGCGACGAAAACCTGTCAGTGAATATGTAAGGATCACATCATATGGTTCATGTAAGAAATTCAAAAAGACGAGTTTGTTCTAAATGCCGGTTTTCTTACTGGGAAAGCTCACTTTAAAGTCCTAAAACGAGTTTGTTCTATTAAAATTTTAAAGGAGGAGGGCTAAGTATAAGCTTCACAAGCTTTTTCCCTCCTCCTGCACCTGTTTTATCCATTGTTTTTGTTTTGTGTTTTAATGTAATACTTGTGTGCGAATAAATAAACGAACAAACAAACAAAATGCTGGCTGTGTTAATAAGAAAGATCATGCATTCAATTGTATACTTTCCTTCTCGATGTGACCTCTGATGCACTGTTAAGCAATCGGCTGTACATGTATTCTTTCTATACGACTTTATCATCATTAGCGATCGGTTGTAATAAAGAACGCTAACTTCATAGTGCAGCCCTCTCTGCTGTGTTGTTGCATGCTCCATATTCCGTTGATGGACCAGAAGTAGTGTGGAAATGCGACTGTTTCAGATGTTTAGACACCGTCCATTGAAATAATTTACCGCTTATATTATATTAGTTATATCTGTGTTTTCTTCGCTTCATTTGCTAATTGTCACGTTATATTAAACATGTGGTATCAGTTGGATCATGTCAGTTGAGTCACCAATGTTACATTTGCCATTAACAAGTTCATTGTAGTGTGCTAGAGTTTGTAGAATTCAAATAATCCATTGTTGTTAATAAACTACAACACGATATTGCTGTTAACCCTTTGTGCCGTTGTTGACAAGTTGTCCCTTTTCCATAGAATATCTGCTTTCTCGTATCCAAATCAGCACATGTAACTCACATACACATGCATATGCTTGGAAAAATAGTATTGACATATATTGGCAAAATAGATATATGACACGTCAGAGGGGTTAGTCGGGTAAATAAGCAGTACAGTTGGCAACATCCCTGATAAGTCACTATGTTGAAGTCGGCCATTACAGTTTCACAGGGATAATCAGGTGTGTAAACGTTGATCTTTCAGCACCGGAAATTCCGAACTTTCATTCGGCTTGCCCACCATTTTCGAACGCGACAAGATCAAGAAGATTTTAAAGCCGACTGAACGCCTTATCGATCGAACAGCTATGTCTTGTTGTCTGGTTTACCGTTATGCAAATCAACACATGTGACGTGGTGTTTTCCTTTGTTTCCCAATGAATAAACCCACCGAATCGGTTTTATTCACTCAGTAGTATATACTGTTGAACTCGTCTTGATAGCTCTGTTTCTGCCAGTACTGACCCTGAAGCCGTGAGGACCAGTGTCTAGGTGAAAATACCCTGCAGTAATTTGAAGCATCGGCGTATCTCGGTAGACTATGGTTTCTGCATCTTTATTATGGCTTAGACTACGACCATTTGGCGTCTGTAATGACTTCCTTCAAGGAACTATCCTAAGGTCCACATTTCTTTTTTTTTTTTTTTTTTCACTTTTTATTCACAAGTCATAAATCTAAAGTACAGAACATTCAAACATAATCACTTAATCACTATAGAACATACGACTAAATATACAGAACTAAAGTCGATCATTATAGAATATTTGAACTAGCATTACCTTACCATTTTACACACTAGTCTACCTTTACTCAGTCATCTAGACATATGCAATACTATCATACTATAACACATTTACATATTGTTGCAGGGGCCATTCCCACTGGCTTTTTTTGGCTAGGGTTTGCTCCCTAGGACTTTTTTTACAGGGGTGTTTTATCCCCCCTGGATTTTTTGTGCTAGGGTTTCTTCCCTAGGACTTCTGTGCAGGGGTGTCATCCCTGGGTTTCTGTGCAGGGTTTTCCTTCCCTGGTTTCAATTTTACACATATCACAAATTTACATGAATATTACTCAAACATTCCATTTGCATTAAAAAAAAATCTGAAGATTCAAAAGGAATCACAAATATAAACATATCAAGTATACCACTATCTTAGCACTAACAAACTCACACAAACATTGCAATGTTTACAAATACAACATTAGGCTTACAAAAAAAAACCTTAACATTAGAACAATAAACACAAGAAGCAAACGTCAAAAGCTGAAAACATAAAAAAAATACACAAACATGATCATCACATCAGTATTAAAGACAAAAATTACACAAATAAGTAGGATACAAAACAGTCTTACACTAGTTACAGCAAGCATACAATTTCCAAAAAACAAACATTACAATTTACAAAAAGAAGCTGCATAAGCAGGTTTACACAAAAAGACATGATCAACTTTACAAAGCAATAGAGCAAACAAGAAGAAAGTAGTCATCACTCATCCAGAATTGAGAAAAAAAAATGACAGGCATAAGCAATCTTAGCTAAACAGTGATCTGTACTACTGTGCAATATAAACATCAAGACAACATCAGGTTACAAAAACAGAAACATTCTGTTACATCACATAATTTACTTTTGGACTAATGGCTGTCACAGCAATGACAAGTGGAGAGCACAAATTCACAGAGCATCATCAACAGTCAAGAACATTCGTACCTTGAATGGATACAATGCCAAATATGTGTGTCATTCCAAAAATCCCAGAGAAACATCTTGAAAATGTCATCTTTCAATAATTTCACCTCGCTATCTTTATCTTGAACCCACGATTTGAAAATAGCAAATTTTGCTAAAGTCACCACTTTGTTTACAAAATGGCTGACCTTTGACCTATATTCATAACCTAGAAAAATAGTTGACTTGGTAATTTTTACCCTAACCCCCTTATGAAATAAAAAGTCCTCTATCTTCTGCCAGAAATGTTTCAGTCGTTTACATTCCACAAACATGTGTACATAGTTTTCCTCTACATTACATATCCCACAAGTTGGACTGTATACTTTACCTGTCTGATCCTTTATTTTCCATTTATTCAATTTGTATTTACAAGGCAAGATTTGGTGTAACAACTTAAAGTTAAATTCTCTTAGCTTGTTTTCTTTAATGTCTACAGTTAGCCCTTTCCATATTAGCTGTTTATTCAATACAATAACATGTAGCAATTCCCCTAAGCTATCAATACTCTTTCTCTCTGTAAATATCTGCTTATTTAAATGGTTGTATACAGTTCTAGATATAGCCTTCTCTAGTGGTATAAATTTATCTTGAAGCAATCCAATTTGTGTTGGTTGGGATTCTAGTTTATTTACTTGGTTAGAGTGCAGAGCTAATTTTGTTTTCCATTCTTTTGGTATCGCATTAAGAAGGTTATTGTGCTCAGCCAAAAAGTTTTTGGTATCGTTTAATTTTTCCAATAGTGTCCTTGCTAATATAAAACTACCACCAGGAAAAATATCTTTAATCTGAATTAGGCCTTCCTTTATCCAGTTTCTATAAAATAATGTTTTTCTCTTCAAAGTGATGTTCTGATTACCCCAAATTACTTCATTCAGTATTTCCTCTAATGTCTGAGGTTGTTTAGTTATCCCCCCTCCTGCTTTATGCCAAGCAAGGACAACAGCTTTATAGAAGTTAGGTATTTTGGGGATTTCTGGACAATGTTCTTTAGTTAGGAAATTCATTTTGAAAATCAAATTGTCATCACCATAATATTTAAGATAAAAGTTGGGGATTGATTTCCACTGGGCCATAGGTCCATTACAAAGTCTTCTGACCCATGAAGCCAATAGACCCTGAATCTGACATCTAACATTAACCATTTTTATTCCACCTTCACAGTAGTCTCCAATTATACAGTTTCTAGAAATTTTATCCTGTTTATTATCCCAAAGATAGTTCCATAATGTCCTTTCTATCTTCCTTATTGCCCATTCTGGGGTATCTATATTCATGAAGTTGTAAATTAGTTGGGCCAATGCAAGTTGTTTAATGACTACTACTTTACCATATAGGGTTAGTTTTCTACTTTTCCACAAGTTAAGTGTGTTCTTTAGCTTCTCTATTTTCTTTTCCCAATTTAGGAGTTCACATACACTTGGGTTATGGCCAAAGTAAACACCAAGTGCTTTAATGGGTTCTTTTGTCCAATCTAAGTCTAAGATTCTTTTATCACTTTTCTCCCATACACCAATCCACATAGCTTGGGTTTTAGATTTATTAAGTTTAGTTCCTGCTACCTTACTGAATTCTGTTATAACCTCCACTGCATTTAGTATTGAATTTTCATCTGCTAAAATTAATGTTGTGTCATCAGCTACCTGGCTTATTTTAATTTCCTCACTACCCTCATTATGTGGAACTAAGATTCCCTTTATATCTTTAGAGGTTCTAATCTTAGTGGCCATAATTTCTGTCACAAGTATAAACAGCAGACAAGATAATGGGCACCCCTGCCTTATACCTCGGTTTAATTCAATAGGCTCTGATATCCAGCCGTTATTTAATATATTACAGCAAGTATCTGTGTATAGTATTTTTATCCATTCTATAAATGCAGGGCCAAAGTTAAATTTGTGTAGAGTTTTGTACATGAAGTCTCTATTTACAGAGTCAAAGGCTTTTTCAAAATCCAAGAACAATAGAGCTCCAGTCTTTCTTTCGTGTTTAGAATAGAAAATTATGTCATTTATTATTCTGATATTTTGTCCAATGAAACGCCCTTTAATATATGCTGTTTGACTTTGGTTAATAAGTTTTGGAAGTACCTTTTTAACTCTATTAGCTATGGTAAAGGCTATAATTTTGTAGTCACAGTTAAGTAGGCTTATGGGTCTCCAATTCTTCAAAAGGTACAATTCATTTTTCTTATGTAATAGTTTTAGGAGTGCTGTTCTTTGCGAGTAAGTCAATCTTTTGTTTTGATAACCCTCTAAAAATGATTTGTGTACCAGGGGCCCTAAGCTACTCCAAAAATGTTTAAAGAACTCAGAAGGAAGTCCATTAGGCCCAGGGGCTTTATTATTTTTCATTCCATTTAAAGCTTGCTCACATTCTTCTAAGGTTATTGGTTTATCTAATTCATTTTTCTCATCATCATTAAGTGTATTATCTAATGTTATATCTGACAAATATTCTTCAACATTATCTGGATTAATATTATCCTGACTATATAGGTCCTTATAGAAGTTTACAGCTTCTGCTAGAATTTCATGTTGATCAAAAATGTCCCTGTCTCCCTGTTTTAGCATATCTATGTTGGATTTAGTTATGTTTTTCCTTTCTAGATTGAGAAAAAATTTAGAGCATTTTTCCCCCTCTTTAATCCATTTGGCTCTAGACCTTATGTAGGCTCCTTTTGCCCTTGTTTCATATAATTTGTCTAGCTGTAATTTTGCCCTTACTAGTTTATCCCTAGTTAATGAATAATCTGCCTCACTTTCAGAATTTTCTAGAATTTCAGTTAGTGTTTTTATTTTGGTTACTAAATCATTTTCCTCTTGTCTACTTTTAACAGCTCTCTTCTTACAGTGAGAAATGGAGAATTCTCTAATTCTTACATAGCATAATTCCAAAAGTAAACCAGAGGGTAATTCAGACTCCTTTGTTATTGTGTTTTGAATCAGTTCTTTAATCTCATTACAATACTCTTCCTCTTTAAGTATTTCAGTGTTTAGTTTCCAATAGTTGGGGCCTCTATCTTTTGCTGTGTTATATAGTTTAAGAAAAATTGCATTATGGTCTGTTTTTACACTAGGTCTAATATCACACTTTCTGACTGAACTGATTATGGATTTTGAAATGAACCAATAATCTAATCTACATGAAACCTTATGGAAGTTATCCCTGTAGGTATACTGTCTAAGCTGTTTTTTTTTTTCCCGCCAAATATCACAAAGGTTTAGGGATGAACAAAACTTTCTTAAAACTACTGAAGACTGTTCTACATTAGTCATTGTCCCTCCCTTTTTATCTTTATCACTATGGTACACTGCATTATAATCACCCCCTGCAATTATATCTCTAGTAGTGTCATTACTGAGCTGTCTATTATCATCTATCCATCTAATAAGGTTAGTTAAGAAGGAATTTCTATCAGTTACTTTATTTGGGGCATAAATATTAACTAATGTTAAGTCAAGGTCTCCTATATGGCAATTAATTAGGATCTTTCTCCCTTCCCCATTATCATCAAAAACGTCTATGTTTTCTACATTACATTTTGGTCCAAAATAGATGGAAACTCCTCTACTTTTACTGGTTCCACAGGAGTGGAAGCCCTTCCCACCCCAGTCTAGATCAAAGGCAGTTTCTACTTCCGAAGTTACATGTGTTTCTTGTAAAAATACTACATCTGCTTTTTGGTCTTTGCACCATTTAAATATACATTTTCGTTTAATCTTATCTCTAATCCCTTTAACATTTAAAGATAAGCAATTAAGATCAGCCATACTCACAAGATATTATACAGTTGTCAGCACATTTTTTGTCCTTTGGACATAAGCTCCTTACCAGAGTACAGAAAAGTCCGGGCGTCAAATCCATAAGTCCGAAAGTCCACAAAATCATAAGTCCGTTGCCTTTCCAAGTTCGTCATCCGCGAGTAGAAAGAAGTGCTTCTCACGCGCGTGGTCAGGTGGTGGTGTCCCCGTCCACAGGTGTTCCGCGGGCCTTCTTCTGCGATGCCGGAGGACTGGAATCGCTGGTCGTACTCAGCCCTCTCTTCCTCGGGGTGCTAGCTGGAACCGCACGCATCCTCGCCTCCTTCATCAGCCTCGTCAGGGCGTCGTCTCGCTCGCTGTCCCTCTGCTGCCGAGCATGGGCCTTGGATCTTTTCCGCCTCGCCAGTGCTGGTGTCTTCGGGCTGACATTCTCGTCAGCTGGTGCCCCGGAAGTACTCAGACGGTGGTTGACCTCAGTGTTGTTTCCGGAAGTGTCTTTGTTGCCGGAAGTGTTGGGCGATGTTGTTGCCGCTGGTTCCACGTAGAGACGGAAACTTTCCTCAATAACATCTTCAGGTGATGGTGAAGGGATCTCCTGCACGGTGGTGATGTACTGACAGTCAGGGTCGCCTCTCTTGTGCCCTGACATACCGCAGTCCCTGCAGACGATGTCGTTGGGGCAGATCTTGCTGTAGTGCCCCTTCAGAAGACATTTCCCGCAGGTCATGTCTTCCGGTTTCTTGTGGTACTGCTCTCGGTGTTTCACAGTACCACGGAAGTTTCCAAAGGTCGTCTTGACAGGCAGAGGTTCGGCCGGAATATCAATAAACACGAACCTGTTGCCGTTCTTCCATCGTGTCAGCTTCTTCTCCTCGTCCCGGTCCTTCTCGTACATGACGGCGCTTCTGAGTTTGCAGCCGAAGCGCTCAAGGGTTTTCACAATGTCGCGATCGTCGGCAGACAAAGGAATCCCCTTGATCGTCACTCGTGTTGTGGGCCTGTTGTTTTCACCCTGACCACCAACGATGTAGGGGTTGTGGTCGTAGAGGGGGATCTTTTTCCCTCTCAGCGTCAGCCCTTCGGCCAGAAGGGCTGTCCGTGCCGCCTTTGTCTTTGGGTAAAGACGCCACAGCCCTCCCACCAGCTGGGCTCCCTCCATGGTCTCGTAGCCGGCGATCTTCTCGGCTGCACCACAGATTTCCCTCGTACTGAGCCACCGATCTTCTCTCCCGATGGCCTCGCTGTATTTCATGTAGGCAGGCTTGACCATCGGCATGGTGGAGTCTGCCGACCGCGTCGTCAAGGTGGTAACAGACGCGTACGTCGCCATCTTGTCTTCTCTCGATGTTGTTGTCTCAGGCGTCTAGGTCTTCTCAGTCTTGTTTGATGTACTGAAGCCTCCAAAAACTTGTTGATTTTGATCACTGGATACTCTACAACACTTTCCTCACCGAATAAGAACAAATTCGCTGACGGAAACGATGAAAATTGCTGCCAAAAATCTCACGATTTCAGGAGCTCGAACAAAGCGTGACTGCCGTGGCTTGCCTCGCTTTCGAATTTGTCCAAGGTCCACATTTCTGCTTACTAGTTTCCCCATCGTCTTTTTTAACAGTTCATGCATAAATCATGTCTTGTATAGCTTTTCTTCTTTTGCCAGTAAATGTAATTACGTTTACTTCCGTTGCGTTCCACTCACTAGATTACTTGTAAGCTACATCTATTGTCCTGAACCTCATAGATTTTGTCTGACGTCTCCCTATGCAAATCGGGGTGTGTAGTCCGAAACCCCCTTTCTTTTGTAATCAAATTATGCACATTCTAAACCTGTCTTACCGCTACGGCCATTTATTTTTACTGGGATAAACAGGTATGTAAGATTTGACCTTTCACCGCCAGAAGTTCTGACCTTTGATTGGGTTTGCCCGCCTATTCGAAAGCGCCAGGAAGATATTTCCCTTCATCTGAGACGATTTCAAAGCCGATTCAACGCTTTATTGATCCAACAACTATACCCAAACACTGGTAAGACCCTGTGTTACAGGTTGTTTTCCCTTTATGCAAATCAAAATATGTAACGTGGTGCTTTCCTTTGTTTTCTGATGAAGTAAAACCTGCCGAACCGGTTTTATTGTCCCACTCAGTCACCTTATAAACCCGTCCTGACTGCACTGTACTTGTCAGTACCGACCCTGCAGCCGTGAGGACCCGTGTCGCCGTGAGTCACTGTACAGTACACTTTAGAGATCTTTGGAGCATCAGCATATCTCGGTATGTACATTTTGACATTTTGTACTAAGCACTTTTTTTTTCTATATTCATTCATCGATGACTATAAGTATATGGTAATGAAGTAACTATAATCCTTTATAGAGTCAACAGAAAATTAACAATTAAGCAAACGTCACTTTTCCGGTGGATCTCTTCAAGCAATTTGTTGCCTAGTTCCAAGAATTCGAAAATCTGGAATAAGTAACTAGCAATTTTGCAAGTTGTTGATTTTAGAATATTGGCCGGATAATAATGAAGTCGTTATGTCAACTGAGTAGATCTTACATCTAAAAAGAGACAGCAACTGGATCATAAAGTTTGAATAATGACATGTACAGTTTATATGTATTGACATGTTGTTGTTCGGATATGCTTTCTCAATAGAAAATATTCCAAACTCGTATCTTGTTGCATTGTGTTAAATAGTTGCTTCCTTTCTCTCTATTCATGCAGGAGTTTGACCAACATGACGACTATAGCCGGATCTCATCTGACACAAGAAGTGAGAGAGAATGGGAAGTATTCTCCCCGTACCTACAAGTGCAGCTATTGCGACAAGGAGTTTCGCTTCAAAAGTAAGCTCAACCAACACCTGCGAACTCACACTGGTGAGAGACCATACCAGTGTGGTGAATGCGGCAAGCGGTTTGCTCAACTGGGAAATCTGAAGACACACATTCGGACTCACACAGAGGAAAAACCGTACCGATGTCAGGAGTGCAGCAAGCAGTTCAGCTACCTGAGTTATCTAAAACGACACATTCGGACTCATTCTGGTGAAAAACCGTACAAGTGTGAACATTGCAACAAAAGCTTCAGTCGGTCAACTCATCTGAAGACTCACATGCGGACTCACACAGGGGAAACCCCGTACAGATGCGAGGAGTGCAGCAAAAATTTCGCTAATTTGTCAAATCTAAAGGATCACATGCGAACCCACACTGGTGAAAAGCCGTACAAGTGTGAACATTGCAACAAAGACTTCAGTAAGTCAAGTGATCTAAAGAGGCACATGCGGACTCACACAGGCGAGAAACCTTACAAGTGCGAGGCTTGCAGCAAGCAGTTTAGTCAGCTGGATACTTTGAAGACACACATCCGAACCCACACAGGCGAGAACCCGTACAAGTGTGAACAATGCAGCAAGCAGTATGCTGATCTATCAAATCTAAGGCGCCATATGCGGACTCACACAGGTGAAAAACCTTACAAGTGCGAGGCGTGCAGCAAGCATTTTACTCAGCTATCAAATCTTAAGAGGCATATGCGGACTCACACTGGTGAAAAGTGCAGCATACACTCACAGTTTATTTAGTTGTCGAATCTGAACACATACATATACATGTATGCAGAAACACTCTGGTAATGAACTAGAAGTAGTGTGTAATTGTGACTGCTTGAAATGGTTAGAAACGTTCATTTAACGTAATGTGGCACTTAGGTACCGGGAGTTAGTTCGCGTTGTTTGGCGATTGTAACTTTTCATTTAACAGTTACTGTGTTTTATTTACTTGAATTGCTAAATGTCTAATTGTCACTTTATATTTGACTGACTGCAAATATAACAAAGCGTTTAGTATCAGTTGTAGCCAACATTTAACTGTATATGCATCAAGGTGATGCTAGATAGTGTTTGCCTATACTAGTGTGCAGTAGGCTGCTAGAGATTTGTAATCCAGTTTCGTCAATAAATTTAAAACACGGTATTGCTCTTTGCCGAATTGTCCTTCTTTTTCAATAGAATGGTGATTTTCTCCTAAATAGATGCAAATCAGCACATATAACATAGTAGCCTCTATAAAGATTCACATGTCGTGGGAAAAATAGTAGATCTAAATTGGGCAAATAATATGCCAGAGTCGGCAAAAAAAGCACAGTTGACGACATCCCTATGTCGCTATGCTACAGTCGAAAATATTTTGTTTCTCATAGTATACACAGGTATATAAACTTTGACCTTTCACCGTCGGAAGTGCTGACCTTGATTCAGCTTGCCCGCCATGTTCAACAGCGATAGGTAAAATCATTTCTCTTTATCTAAGACGAGTTTTAGGCCGATTCAACACTTTATTGATCCAACAATTATACCCCCACACTGGTAAGACCTTGTGTCTAATGTTGTCTGATTTCCCTTATGCAAATCAGAACAAGTATCGTGGTGCTTTTCTTTGTTTCTTGATCAAGTAAAACCTGCTGAACCGGTTTTATTGACCCACTCAGTCACCATATAAACCCGTCCTGACTGCTCTGTACTTGTCAGTACCGAACCTGCAGCCGTGAGGACCTCTGAACCCGTGTAGGACCTGTGTAGTACTTGAAGCATCAACAAACCTCGGTAAGTACATTTTGACATTTTGTACTATGAACGGTTTTGTTTTTCTATTCTATATCTATTTATCGATGACTATAACGGGGGCCGCCCTAAGATGCCCCGATTTTTTGCCGATCATATTATGCATAAGTACGCCGTGTTTGTTGCCACTGACTATGATGATTAGAAAAGTAAATAAACCAAGTCCAAACAAATAGCTTTTTTTTCTATCAAAAAAATATTTACACATATTCACTTTCCTTTTTTTTGAAGACAGAATTTTCACAATAATGTTGGTAGCGCCGAATCACTGTGGTCACCTGTTACTAGGTATTGGTGGCTCGTGTCCATAAATATACAACCAGTACAAAACAGCCACACAACTGTCATACACATATTAAGAAATAAAGCTTCACAAAACACTACAAATATTGGTCTTCAAATGTTTGTTGAGAAGAAGACCGGCCATAGAAAAAACAACATAGGCATCACCGCCGTTGTTTTCCCCAGGGAGTGTGGCCCAGCTGGTGGCAGACGAGCGAACGCCCAAAAGATGTGTTACTCCAACAAATGATTCGTACCGTCTATAAAAATGAAACTTCACAGAGTGATGTCGAATATGTTTCCCAATACGTACGCATGCAGAGTTTTTTCGTGATTTTGACGTTGTCGTTTTTCGTAATGATTTTGTTAGTCGGGCCGCCGCATTCAGTGCATTTCGCTCATTTCCCACGAAAACACGACCTGGATGGTTAAAGATTTAGCCCTCCTCGCGTGTGACAAGAAGCACACACAATCACAATTCTACCGTCAAAAGAAAGCTAATGTATAATAGAAATAAGATTTGTATTTATTGTTATTTAAATTGGTCACCAGCTTCCGAAAAGAGAAAATTGCAAAAGGGGGGCAAGTTAGGGCACACTGTCTAGCGCAGCACAAAATCGGAAGTTATATTCACGAAAACGTACTCAGTGTTTGCCACTTGTAACTAGGAGGGCGAAGGGTTCATGGACCATATGAATGCATTCCTTATCCAAGTATGTTCTTAAGATGAATGTGTTAAAGATTCATTGATCAAAACTTGACCACTCTCTGGCAACTAGTGATGGAGCGCCGTGAGTTCGAGCGCGTAAAAAGGGGGGGGGGGGGCATCTTGGGGCGGCCCCGTTAAGTATATGGTAATGAATGTAATCCTTAAACAGACTCTAGATCTAACAGCAAGTTGAAGTAAACATCACCTCTCCTAGCAGTTTGTTGTCTAGTTCCAAGAATATTAAAATCTGAAATATTTAGTAACTTGCAATTCTGCAAGTTGCTGATTTTCAAATTCTTGGATGGACAATGGGGTCGTTTTGTCAACTGAGTAGGTCTTACATATATGCAGGGGTCTACTATCAAAGGAGACAGCATCTGGGTTATATTTGTTATTTGCTATAAAAATTAGAAATAAAGTCTAGAAATAAAGAGGATTCAAATTATAATTAATATGACGTCAAAGAAAAGCCTGCATAGGACTAAACTACGGCCATATGGCATCTGTAATCCTGAAACAAACAAAAAACGAGGTAAACATCACTGCCCGGGATGATTGAGCCATACAACATTATACCGGATCCGTTTCCTGGTAGGAAGTTTTTGTAGGAATGTCGGAGTTGACAATGGTTCCAAAATAACCGTTACCTATCAGTCTGCATTGTTAAGCAGATCCGAACAAATACAAATGCTGTATTCGTGTAATCCGCTGTTATTTGGTCATGTAGTCTATTCAGCTTATATGTTATGACATTAGTATTAGGTATATATTTTCTAAGTAGACAAGCTAAAATTGTCAGTCTTATCTTATACTGCTCTCTCTTTACTCTAGCAAGACACCCGATACTGTTGTCATTAGCGTTCTTGTCGTTAAAATGGGAATTATTAGGCGATAGTGTCGGGTATAGATTACGATCCAATGTCCAGATCGCTGTCATTAACGAGAGTTGTCGGTGGTAGATTAAAGAGGGAGCTGCCGCGCAATGCGTGATGAGGAGTCGAGCAGACCAGCTGATCAGCATGATCAAAATGGCGGCCTTTTCGTAGCGATAGCCCGGTATCCAGTCGTATATAGCTCCTGTTCTCTCCGTATCATAGCTCCCGAGCACTGTCCTGAGTCTCTTCTGTTCTCTCCGCAAATGGCAGGTGAGACTTGGGAGCTACAATATGGCTGGATACCAGGCTAGATGTAGCCTTATGTGCGATGTAAAAGCAAGTACCCGTACAACGGTCGTTTATATAATTTTTCAAAAGATTATGGTTAGCATCTGTGAAGATAACACCACATTGATACTGATAGGAGCCATAGTTTTGATAGTTGCTTGGTGGCACGAGGTAGATTCACAGCGGTAACCAGAAAATCTCGGCGTACAATTACAGCTGTCAACGTAACG